>NW_027555378.1:471961-682482 GCF_003287225.1 Phascolarctos cinereus
TGGGAGATGGGCTGGAAGCAGGCTGGCTGTTCTGGAGAAAGCAGCCACTCCAAGAACTCTTGTGCATTTTTGTATTGGTCGCAGCTGGTCAGCAGTTCCTGTTGGTAGTAATGAGGAAGGTGAGCTCTGCCTTTCCAATGATTCCTCCTCTCCATGACATCTGTAGGGGCTGGGCTGGAAACAGGTCTACTGGCTTGGAGGGGGCTGTTCTTTCGAAGGCTCTGGGGTTCAGGGAACAGGTGTGTTTCCATCTGGGGAGATGCTGGACAAGGTGGTAGTGACGTATTGACTTGTTTGGCATATGCTGCCCCCCATCTCTCCCTCAATTGCCTTTAAAGGCCAATTGCCACCACTGTCTAAAACAGTTATCAGACCTCCTGAAGCAATCAGAGCACATCCTAAAGAACAATTATCAGGCTGTATTCCTATAATCCGCAAAACAGTCACAGAGACGGTTGCCATGGCAACTGCATTTTCTCAAGTTCTCATCCCACTTACATTTTCATGATGTTTTTGACGTTGCCTGTTGCGGGCTGGGAGGTTGAGAGGTTGTGACCCATCAAAGACTGAAGTACATGGGTCATCTGAAATAAATTCACAGACTCAAGCATTCTTTAAGCCAAGGTAGCAAAGTTTATTGTTACGCTTTTCAGCAGGCAAGGATTCTTAAAAGATCCTGCAATCTTAGAAAGGTACAGTTAAAGTTTATATAGGATAAAATACAATAAAATTTGTGCCAAATATGCTAACTAGGGAATTCAGGGTGGGATTAGGGAGTGGTTAAGGAGTGGTCAGTTCTTAAAAGAACATGCACTTCTTCTACCTACTGTGCAAGCATTTTACCCAGAGTTCACTAGGAAAAGCCCACAAGGGGGGCCACATGGAGGTGTGGTTTTAGGCCTGCTACATCACTAAGTCAACTAGAGTTCAGGGTAACTGAGAGTTGTCCAGTCTGCCACCAATCAATGTCTTCTTTGACAAGATAGGTGTACAGAGTGTACATATGTCTTAAGTCTAGAATAAAGTTAATGAGGAGCCCAGGATGTAGATAATGCGGTAGGGCAGTAGGATAGTATAGTAGTGGGTAAGAATGTCTTTATGACCCAGTGCAAAGTCAGTTCAAACTAATAAATCCTTCAGGTGCTGTTTGGACCTGCACCAGGGAGAGAGATAAGGGTCTTGCTGGGGCCCACTCATGAGTAATTGCTAAGCACAGGGTCCTTGGGGTGGGGAGAAACTGTCAGGGACAGTGTTTCTGAGGCTAGGGAGAAATTGGGGTCCAAGTACAAGCACCCAAAAACAAGCACCCAATTACCCCATCATTGCCTTTAGATTTTTTTTTCCCAAAGAAAAATTAGTGGAGGCTATTGATTTTTTAACAGCCCCAAACCATTCATCTATCTATTCAAGGAGAGCTCTGTACTGCCAGGCATGAATGAATGATTGAATGAATGAAAAGAAAAAAATATATTTGTTAAGCACTTACTATGTAGAAAGAACTGTACTATTCTGCAGTACATACCTCCACCTCTGGTCCCCACTTTCACATTCTAAACCCCCAGAATCCATGTTCAGGTATTCAATATTATTATCCTAAAGGGGTGTCTAATGTGATGGAACTGTCCTTCCTTATTCAAAGGGGATTAGGGAAATAGGAAGAAGAACAGAGCCAGTCCATCTAGTTCTGGAACTTGCCCCAGGGGTGCTATTCCCCCTAATCTCAAACATTCCTCATTCTTATCCCCCCATCACCCTTCTGCACAGCCTAACATTATAGTGAACATTAAGTAGATACTCAATAACAAATGGTTTATGTGCTACAGCAATTTGACTTAAAATCTAATAGACAAGGAAGTGCCTGATTCAGATTTTGTTCTTCATCAACTCTGCTCTTCCTCAAATTTTTTGAGCTTAGGAATGGTGTTCCCAATGTTCCCAACTCTTTCATATATACAATGGTTGCAATGACTTTTCTCTCTGACTAAGAAATAAGAAAAGATTTGGCCCTGCAGGCCCTACAGTCAGGACGAGGCTTCCTTTGGACAGTGTCAGTCAATCCCAAAGTCTCTGAGTATCTCTTTTGTGCCAGGCTGTTAGAGGAGGCTTGAGTACCAACAAGCCAACAATCTCTTAATTCAGGGTCAGTGTTGGGATAAAATGAGTTTCTGAGAAGTCATTGGACAGTTAACAGTAACAGGTTTACTTTGAGCTAACACAGTTTAGAAATTCAACAATGATATACTGGCAAAGCTTCTCGGGACATAAACTCTCTGGTCTCCATATAAACATGTCTGGTTTTCAGAGCAGGGTGCCAGGATAGAGTATGGTGACTTGAATGGCTTTCATAAATCCACTAAGTTGGAGAGGTTCTGACTGCCCATTGGTGGGACTTTTTATGGCCTTAGAGGACCAGGAAGGTACATCAGGGGAACCAGGAGCCAATCAGGTTCCTTTCAGGAAATACACATTTTTTAAGCTGCTTCCTATATGCCAGGTTCTGTGCTACCCTGGAAATATGAAGAATTTTAAGATAGTCCTTTCTGTCTCAAGGAGCTCACAGACTAATGTGGGATTCAACAGTCAAACAACCAAATAAATTAACCATATACAGGAAATACTGGAAATAATCAACATAACAAAAGTTCCAGAAATTTTAGAAAAAGGGAAAAGCTTTCTATAGATGGTGGGATTTTAGGTGAGACTTGAAGAAAGCCAGGGAAGTCAGGTGGCAGAGATGAGAAGGGAGAATGCTCTAGGTGTGGGGGACATCCACTGGGAGAAAATGCCCAGATTTGGGAAATGGAGGATCTTGTACTAGGAACAGCAAAGAGGCCAGTGTTGCCAGATTGAAGAGTTCATCATGGGGTGAGGATAGGTATGGAAGGAATGTGAAAGTATAAAGAAACTGGAGAGCTGAGGGTGGGCAGTTTATGAAAGACTTTGAATGCCAGGGAGGATTTTATATTGGACCTTGAGTTGATAGGGAGCCACTGGATTTGATCATGTACAAAAGCAAGAGTAGGGGGAGGGCACATGGACAGATTTGTACTTTAGGAAGATGACTTTGAGAGCTGAGTGTAGGACAGACTGGAATGAGGATATACTGGAGGTGGAGATCCTAAGAACAAGGTTGTTTCAGTAGTCCATTGAGTGAATTGATGAGGTCTGCACCAAGGTGCAGTGTCAGAGCAGATAAGGGGTGTATAGGAGAGTTATTACAAAGGTAAATTTGATTTGGCAACATGTTGGTCAGGGTGGTTGTGAGAAGGTCAGAAGGATGACACTTAGGTTGTGGGGCCTGAGTGCCTGGGAGGATGGTGGTACCATCAATAGTAATAAGGAATTTTGAAAGGTAAGACTATTGAGGGAAGGGGGATAGAAAGAGTTCACTTTTAGACATGTTGAATTTAAGATCTCTACAGGACATCAAGTTGGATATCTCCAATAGGCAAACTGGAGATTCAAGACTGGAGGTCAGCAGAGAGGTTGGAATTGGACATGATGTGAGAATCATCTGCATAGAGATGATCATTGAATATGTGCAAACTGATGAGAGCACCAAGTGAAATAGTAATGAGATAGAAGGGAAGGCAGCCCAGGACAGAGACCAGTGGGACACACATGGTTACCAGTCATGACCAGGATGAAGACCCAGCTAAGGATACTGAGAAGCAGTGGCCATGGTGAGGTGCTTGGGGCTGGTGCTGTCTTTTACATTACTTTGTATTTCCAGTGCTTACTACAGTGCCTGCCACATAACAGGCACTTTATAAATGTTTGTTGACTGATTAAAAGGAGATCCTGGAGAGAATAACGTCACAAAAACTTGAGAGATACAAGTATCAAGAGAAGGGTGAGTAATAGCATTAAAGGCTTCAAAATGATCAGGGAAAAGTGAGGATTAAGAAAGAACATTAGATTTGGCATCTAAGGGATGGTTAGCAACAACAATGAGAGAAATTTCAATTGAAATGATGAGGGCAGAAAGTAGATTGTATAAAGTTAAGAAGAGAGGGGAAAATAAATAGAAGTGACTATTATGAATGGTCTTTTTCCAGGAGTTTATCCTTAAAAGGGAAGTGATATATGGCATGATAATTAGAGGGGATGAATGGATCTGGGAAGAGATTGTTTTAAGGATGGGGGAGACATAGATATATTTGTAGGCATGGAGAAACAGCTAGTACACGGGAGATTTTGAAGTGAGAGAATGGGGATGATAAATGGAGCAGTCTACTGGAGGAAATGGGCTAGAAGGGGACCAGTTATGCAGGTAAAGATGGGTTTGCCTAAATGAGGAGTAGGCAAATCATAGAGATGTGAGACAAAGGTGGAGAAGGAGACAATGGCAGAAGGCATCTGAATGATGTGAGAGGAAGAAGAGGGGAGAAGAAGGAGTTCTAAGGGAATGACCTCAATATTTTCAATAAGATATGAGGCAAGGTACTCAGCTGAGAGGGTGGGTGCAGGAAAGAGCCATGGGAGGTCTCAGAAGGGGTGAAAATTTTCTGAAGAGCCATTGTGCTGAGTGGGATAGTTTGTTAATTAGAGAAGTTTAAAAAAATTGTTTTGGGGCTCCAGGAGTGGCTTTGTCACCTTTTGGGGAAAACTAATGACTGTATTAGTAGGGAAGGAAGAGGCATGCATCAAACCCATGTTGTGGAGAAATAGTGGTAGACATTATTCCTATCACACAGGACTTGAAATTGAAATTTTAAAATATTTTGGTGAATTTGACACCAGCACTTTATAAATTCACTGTCAATGGTTTTCTGATTGGGAAAAGGAAGTGAAATGGCATTTGGGGCCATGCCTTTCATTCTTCTGTTAACATAGCAAAGCAGCTGTAGGAAGAATGAAGTTTTCTGGAAGTGATCTCCCTGGATCCAGGTTTTGTAAAGCTTCTGTCTTTTTGTTCATTGATGATGATACATTGTGATGATCACAGATGATTAGTGTTGGTTTGGGTGTGTCTGACCATGATTGGGTGGTTTTTTGGTTGCAACTGACTTCTTGAGTCAGGGTTTTCTTGGAAAAGATTCTTTTGTGGTTTGTCATGTCCTTCTCCAGCTCATTTGACAGATGAGTAACTGAGACAAAGAGGCTTAAGTGACTCGCCCTGGGTCACATAGCTAAGTGTCTGAGACCAGATTTGATCTCAGAAAGATGAGTCTTTCTGACTCTAGGCCCAGCACTTTATCTACTGTGTCCCCTAGCTGCCTGTGGTTGTGCTACTATGTCCTCATGGCGTCCCTCTGATGCATATATGAGTATTACAAGATTAGGTGGTTTACTGAGAAGATATGTGGCAGAGCTTTCCAGGGTCTTTGGTGCTGAAGTGATTCTTTTTTTATATTTGTTGATATCTCATCTAACCTAAACTGTTGTGTAAATCCTTGATAACTTATTTCAGCAACAGGTCAAACTGGGATAAAGACTCCTCACATTAGAGAGAGAATAGGATGTAGACAGGAAACACCAAAGAATTCAATTCAGGACAATAAGTGGTTGTTGAATGTTCAGAAGGTGAAATTGGATAAATTTTGGAAATGGCTTTTTTTTGACATTTAAAGAAGAAATTTACCCCTCATTCTCCTGGTCTTAGAACATCTAAAGACATAAGGATACACTAGTGATATGAGAGTAGAAGAAGTAGCAAAATCTAATAGATACACTACCTGGTTCTGAATCAGGAAAATCTGGGTTCATATCCTACCTTATTAGCTGTGGACATTTACCAGTTGTGTGACTTCAGACAACTCCCATCAGTATTCTGAGGTTAAGTTTTTTTTTCTTCTGTAAAATGAGAAGGTTCAATTAGTTGACTTTTAAGGTCCCTTCCAACTCTACGTCTCTGATCCTAACTGTGATTTGGGGCAAGTCCCTTTACCTCTCAGGGTTTCATTTTCCTCTGTAGCATAAGAGGGTTGGGCTAGGACTCTGAGGGTTCTTTGAGCTGGAAATTTAAGTCTATGATCTTGGGGATCCATCTGGTGACTTGAGGTAAGGATTGGGTGAAGAGGGAACTGAGGCAACATATAGAGAATCCATATAAGAGACTTGAGAGAGAGGCTTTGTTCAGCATGGAGGCATTGGTCAAATGGCAAGAATAGTGGGATATGGAGTTAGAGGAGCCATATTGGAGTCCCAGATCTATTACTGTTACAAAGAATACATCTAGAGTCTCCCTCTATGTCTGCTTTTTGTGTATACCAAGGTTAATTTTTCTTTTACACCATGCTTGGGCTTCCCTGATTTGACACTTGTAAAGTCTTGACCAAAATTTGCTACTTATTTAACAAATGTCCTTTATGGCTAAAACCAGTAATTTTCTTACGCATATTTCCTCCAAGTTTCTCCTTGTCTGTGGGCCACATTAATGCTTTCCCTGGTTCATAGCCTTTGGGTTTGGTTGCACGCCCATTTACTCTGACGTGGCTGCCTTTCTTTCATCCAAGTAGCAGAGCATGGTCATTGGTCTCCCCAGCTTCATGGTGCAGAGTGATCTGGGAGACAGTCTTTGGGCTGAATCTAGACTCTCCACCTGGCATCTGTATCTATTGAGGGGGATGAGTTACCTAAGGTCTCCATGCTCTAGGTAAATTTCTGAGAGTAGAAATTGCGGGCAGAGGTGTCAATAGAGAGATTTTTCTTCTCTGGGAGTCCCCTACTGCCCTCAGGTGTCCAGTCCCTATTCTTACAGCTGTCTGATCAAGATGACATCTCAGCCTCCAAGGGCCCCTGACTAGATGCCTGGGCCCTCTCAGGGGCTCTGGGTCCCCTAGGTGATGCTCCTCGTGGGTAGGGAAGCATACTAGAGCCTGGGAGGATCCTCAGCTTTCTGGCTCAATTCTTCTTAATTGGAGGGGAGAGTTGCCCAACAGTAATTGCCTCCAGTTTCCTCCAGTTCAGGCATGGTCAGGAGCAGACATGCATGCATGCCTGGGTGCCCTTCTGTCCCTCCCAGCCCCTGGCTTGATTTTGTCTCCTCCCACCTGGAGAAAGGAGGCTGAGACTGGCCTTGCCCCAGACCAAGCCTCATTCAGGGACTGATGGTCTGCTGCTGATGCGGCTACTGTGCTATTCCCTTATGTGGAGCCCAAGACACACCTCCCCTCCACCTCTCTCCCCTCCACCTCCTGGTTTTCCATGGCTGACTGCAGACAACCCCAAGCTGAGCCCAGTTACTGAACCCTCCCACACACAGCAGAGGCACTGCAGTCCCCTAGTTTCACCAGGCTGGGTGATGGGACTTGAGAGAAATGACTATGAGGGAGGAATCCCTACTTTTCTGACATCACAGAACTCCCTCCCCTCCTTTCTGCCTCCTCCCACTGCTCTAGGTGGGGACTAGCCCTGCCCCTACTGTGATGTCACCACACCAGTCCTTCCTACCCTTTACCAAAGTCAGTCCTCTTTGTCTCCAGAAGAGGAGAGGGATGAGGAAGAGGTGAAGGAGGAGGGAGTTCTCCTTTACTCTGAATCTAGGGGGGGTGGTCCGTGAGCATCTGAAGATCTGCCTGCCCCCGGTCCCTGGATCCTAGGAGTTCCTACACTTTTTTATATAGGTGTGTATGAGGTAAGCTATCCCTCTCCTCCACTTCTCCTCCTGCTGCCCCTCTGCATCCCCCACTTTATATTCTCTTCTGTCTCCTCTTCTTAACCCCCCCACCACAAATTGACTTGTCTTAAGTCCCATGGGAACGTGTGTGGGCATAGGTGGGGGTCATGGGAGTATTAATAGCTTTGTTTATGCATGTGTTGCGTGTGTAGGAAGAATCATGTGTGTCACGTTGTGTATGTCTGCATGTATGTGTGTGTACACGTGTATACCTGTGTGTGGCTGCTCTTCCAGGGCTGCTCCTGCCTGGGGCTTCCTGTCTCACAAAGCCTGTGTCTGGAGTTCTGGGGCTTTGGTGGCCATGGGGTGGCCTGAAGTGGAAGCCAGCAGGGAGAAGCCTTTGAGGACTCCCTCCCTCCCCTCCTCAGGTGGACTCCTTTCTTCCTCCCTCCCATTCTTGGCTTGACCTTGGGGCTGGAGAGAGAAGAGACAGTCTAGAAACTAACCTCCCCTTTCCCTTCCTCATCTTCAGAGGGAGGAAGTTGAATCTTTCCCAGGGATGGGTAGATAAATCTTTTCTGGGAGAGGTGACTTGGTCCTACAGGCAGGCAAATCCTTGATTCACTCTTTTAATTGAGCAGTACAATTCTGACTATCATTCTGGAGGGCACAAATCTCTTTTACCTTTTCCCCATTCTTCTTAATTCCATTTAAGGTTTCCATAAAGGAATCTAAGTTACAAGAGGCTTCTCATTTGGTGGTTTTGAGTAGCCATTTATTAAAAGCATCCCATTTGAGATATTTAATTTTCTTGCCAGCTTCATCAAAATATTTCTTAAGGTAATTTATTTTATCCAGGTCAAAAGAACCTCAAGTTGGCTAATGGTAATGGGGGCTGTCTTGAGTCAATTTCTTCCAATTAGTTAAATATCTGCAGTTTTGGGACCCATAATATAGAGACACACAACCAACTGCTCTCCCCTTGGGGGTTAGCTTCAGCATCTTAGGAAGTTTGGTTACCTATAGGAACTTGGCTAAGATCTTACTTTATTCCAGAATTTTTTTTCTTTTTTCTTTTTCTTTTTTTTTTTTGCCAAGTAATGTGCACTACCTGGATTAAAAACTGTAAAAGACAGATTTCTATCCCCAATTGAATGTGTATATTATTCCCTCTTTGAGCCAAATCTTTCGAAAGTAAGATTCAAGCAATGCTGACCCATTCCCTTCTTTCCCTCCATTATAATAGGTCTTCTGCACCTGTAAATGTGATAAAATTTACCCCATTCTTCCTCTCCCTATTCTTTTCAATTCCATTTAAAGAGTGTTCACTGAGAGTGAGTGAGGCTGTCATAGCTAGGACATAGTTGAAGTGAGATATCAAGTAAAGATTTCTTGTAGCTAAGTAGAGATTTTCTGTCCCTTAAACTCCTATGGAAATCCCAACATTTATCACTGCAGTTTCAGAAGGGGTTTGCACTCTAACCCTAATTCCACCTTGAACTCCAACTGTTAGCTGCATTAGTTTCATTCATGGAAGAAGCCCCCATGCTTTCCAGGGTTCGTGCTGTAACTATTGAAGATATTGAGGTCCTTTTGCAAGGTTGAAATGCTAGACAGACTTTTGCAGCTGCAAGAATAAAAGTGGTCCTCAGACCCAAGGCACAGGCCTTTTTACCATGTCTACTTAGGCACATATGCATAGTGTTTTGATTTGTAAAAACTACATTTTTCCATCTCAAATGCGATACAATTGTGTTAGCAGGAAAGGGTAATGGAAGGGCCAAAAGAAGTAGCAAGGCTGGGTCAGTTTCCAAGATATACAGCTCTTCAATCTCTTGGCCTGTGGATCCTTGAATTTTCAAAAAGGTTCTGCATTTTTCATTCCTGAAATGTTTTTTTTTTTTTGCCAAAGATTCAGACTCCCTCATGTGAACACATGGCAACAACAAGGATGGAAAAAATATTGCCGCAAACCATTTCTCTTGGTAAAGATTTACTTCTCAACGGTGGGTTTTGGAAAAGGAATTATGACTGGCAACTAGAGAAGATGCTTCTGGATAGACAGATAAAATTCTTCAGATGTACTCACGAAGGGTCTTTTCTGAAGGGTGTATGCAGAAAGGAAGCATAGTTCCAAATCATAGGAATAACAGTTATGGTGGTGATGAAGATGATGTCAGTATCTTGTGATTTATGGACTTCTTTCGACATTGCATTATCATGGCTAGTGAGTAAGGTAAGAGCCATTCCTCCCCATATTTTACAAAGGAGTTATCTGAAACTTAGTTTGTCAAGGTGAGTGAACCAAGTTGCTTCAACTTAGAGCTGAAGTGAGATTTGAAGTCAAAACTTCCAGTATCCGAGTGCAGATGAGCTTGTAACCACTTGCACACTTCCCAAGTTCAAACTCTTTAAGCTCTTCTACTCCATTTCCCTTCATCTATTCAGGTCTGGCCATACCATCATCTTCAAGGTTCACATGGCAAG
The DNA here is from genome assembly GCF_003287225.1 of Phascolarctos cinereus. Taxonomy (NCBI): domain Eukaryota; kingdom Metazoa; phylum Chordata; class Mammalia; order Diprotodontia; family Phascolarctidae; genus Phascolarctos; species Phascolarctos cinereus. The sequence goes on from NW_027555378.1 coordinate 482,010, forward strand.
TGTGATGATATCTTTCAGTTCCATTGATGAGTCCACAGAGAGAAATGAGGCCAGTAGCACTTTCTGCAGACAAATAAAGGGACCAGCTTAGCAGTATGAATGTATGTGTAGCCCTTGTCTTCTAACATAGTCCTGTCATAGGCTTGTCAGACCATGACGTGTGGAGTCCTCACTCCTTATTTTTGGCTTTTTTTCATGACTTGTTAAATCTCATACGTTCAGTTCCATTGAACTGCTGCTGGCTCAAGGTTCCTTGCAAAAGACAAATATGGTAATAGAGCAGGTGTCAGTTACAGAATGATACTGATGGATACTTAATGAATCATTTTGCATGGGCTTTAGCATTTATAATTACTATGAATGTGCACTATGGTTTATGTGGCAGAACGGTCTTTTCTCTGGAGCAATTGTACATGCAAATAGTAAGCTGATATTTGAAAACAATTTTTGATTTTTCGTTTTGATTTTCTAAGGAACTTTCGTAGGTTGATTTTTGGAGTGGGGCACCTACAGAAACTATGTTCCAGTCAGGAAAACCTGCTTTGAATCAAACTTGTCCCGTTATTGCTGTTATCCCTCATTGTCAGGACTACAGCTCACTGTGTAGCCACTAGTAAATGTACTGAGATTTACTCACACCAAATTGAGTCTCCTCAGTATCAGAGGAGGTCCCCACACGTGTCTAGTTTCCTTCCTTCAACATAACAATGAAACCTTTTTGCTTATCACTACTGTTAGCTCTTTGGTTTTATGGTATTTTATTTTTCAGAGTTAACTGTGGTTTTGATAACCTGTGTGAGCTCTTTGGTATTTTCAGAGTTGAGAGAGGTTGCACAACCTCTGTGACTCTGGCCATTGCTTTTCAGAGCTGACAACTGTTCACTAGATTTGACTAAAGTCTGTGTGCTTCCCTGGGGGGAGGCTAATCTGTGTGGATGATTGAGGTGCTTATTCACACCCCGGGAGGGAGAAATTCAAGATACAGAAGAGAGGAGAGAGCATTCAGCTAGACACCTGAGAAAGAACTCATGGAGGGAGAAAGAGGCGAGCTCTAGACCTAGGCTTGACCTTGATCTGGGCTAATCCACAGGGAACTTGGAATGGTCTGGAGGATTGGCATTTCTCCCCCGGCATCTGAGCTGGGGGAATATCTGACCTAATTTTCTACATGTTGAGCCAATGGCAGACCAGATATGGTGAGCAAAGCAGATTCAAAGCACTACAAAGGGACCAACAGGAAACTATTAAACTTTATGTTGACTCAGTGACCCATTCTTCCCAGTCCTTCTTGTCAATCTGTGTGCGTGTGGGGGGGCAAGGTTCTGTTGAAGAAGTTGACATCAAATCTGTAGCATTTTTCATTACCTGCTCTTTGTTATGCATCCCTGCCTGTAACATAATACCCCTACCTGCAACTTGTTACTGTTCTTGAAAACTTGGGGAAGAAATGAGATGCAATGACCCAGCCTCTTTTGCTGAGGTAGATCTATTTGAATTGTCTTTAAAGTTCCCATTAAAAGCTGGCCTCCACTTTGAAGCTATCATTGATCTTCATTTGGTTACCTGAACATACTTATAATAAACTTATATGCCTTTAGAGAACTTTGATTTCTTCTTCTGAAAACTACCTGTTCGTATCCTTTGATCATGAGGGCAGTTAGGTGGTGCAGTGGATAGGGCACTGGCCTTGGATTCAGGAGGACCAGAGTTCAAATCTGGCATTAGACATGTAACACTTACTAGCTGTGTGACCCTGGGCAAGTCACTTAACCCCATTGCCTAGCCAAAGACAAAAACAAACAAACATATCCTTTAACTACTTATCAATTAGAGAATGACCCATATTCTTATAAATTTGACTCAGTTCTCTACATATGTGAGTAGCGTGGCCTTTATTAGTGAAACTTGCTGTAAATTCCCCCACCCACTAATTCTGTGCTTTCCTTGTAATCTTGGCTGCATTGGCTTTGTTTTTGCAAAACTTTTTACTTTTAATGTAACCAAAATTATAAATCTTACATCCCAAAATATTCTCTATCTCTTACTTGGTCATAAATTCTTCCCTTATCCATAGATTTGACAGATAAAATTTTCCTTGCTCCCCTAACTGACTTATGATATCACCCTTTATGTCTAAATCATGAACCCATTTTGACCTTATCTCCATCTGTGGTGTGCAATGTTGGTTTATACCCTCTTTTTGCCAACTCGTTTTCAAGTTTTCCCAGCAACTTTTGTCAAATAGTGAGTTTTGGTCTTAAAAGTTTGGATCTTTGCATTTATCAAACACAAGATTAATATGTTCTGTCCTGCTACATATTGTGTGTAATCTAGCCGACTGATTTTTTCTACTCTTTTTCCAGCTTTCCATTTTTGCTCATCTGGGTTTAAATATTTACAGCATATTTGCAGCATAAAATGAATTTATAGGACTATTACAAATTTTTATTTTTTTCTGTCACTGTGGTGTTTTTTTTTTCCTCTCCTTGTCCTGCCTGGGAGGGCCTCAGTGTCTTCCTCAGTCTCTTGAGGGGTTTAGTCTAGATGACCTCTCAGGGCCTTTGGGGTTTTTGCTTTGTTCCAAAGTTTCATCCCACACCACCCTCCCAAGGGACCATGATCTCTTTGGCCATTCCCCACTCAGAAGGCAGTCAGGCTTTTGCCAGGTTACCCATCTTACAAATAAACACACATAAGGACACTAACAGAAAAGAAATAGACTCAGCGGTGCCAGTCTCGCGTGGTATGGTGTGATAGCCAGAGCACATTATGGAGATGGAAGCAGTGGTTCATGGAGTCTGGCACGGTGGCAATGGAGTCCTCATACCACTGGAGACAGCAAGGGAGGGTGAGAGCTCCATGGAGTCAGCTGCAGCGGCGCTGTCTTTCTCTGACCCAAAGAATGGTGGCAACTGAGCAGGCAGGCTCTAGGAGCTGCAGATAGATCACACCCTGAGGAGGCTGGAGTGCAGCCGCTGCAGCCGTCCACAGAAGGTCTGCTTATGTCCATTTCTGCCAGTACATCCTCTAAGTATCTCTACCAACCTGTATATGATTCAGCATCTGGGCAGAGGAAAACAAAGTATTATGGACAGTATCTCTGTTTGCTGCATGTCTTCCCCAGGACAAGGGTAAGGTCAAGATTGGTTGACACTTCAGTGAGGAAAGAGATCCTGAACTTTAAGCTCTTTGCAGAAATCCTGGCACTTTAATTTTGTATCCTGGTGCTGAAGCAATCAATTTGGAAGAATTGGTATCAAATTCTCCTAATCATCTTTCCACTGTCATCATCATTGATGGGACATGGATCCAGGCTGAAGACATTTTCTGCAACAATATCCTCTTCCAACCTCCTAGACAGGTTCAACTGAAAACCAGTGTTTCTAGTCAGAACTTTGAAGCACTAATGGTTTTAACCAACCTGGCAGGGATCAATGAGAGGCTTAGGTAAGATGAAGTCCCTATGTCTCTGGAACTCATAGACAGGAAAGTGAATTGCCTCCTTTTTCAAGTAGGGTTTACTGGCTCTTACTTTTACTCTGTAGCCTACTTAAATTCTGTTTGATTGATGAGCCAGAGCTAACAGGAAATTTAACAGCTGCTCTCTGGACTTTAGTGGCTGATTATGGGCCTCTGTTGGAACATGGTGGAGGCTTCAAGGGAAATCACAGTGAAACTAATGGAGACTGAAGTGTTAGAGATCCTCTCTGTGCTTGCCAAGGGTGAGACTGGACCCGTCATGAGGGCAGCAACTGCCTCTCTTGCAAAGGTAGTGGAATATGGGATTATCAAACCCAGAAAGGAGGAGTGAAGAAGTTGGGCTCACTTCCATTGTCAGGGATGGGGCCTAGTGCCCCTTCAGCCCTCGGTTCTTAACTTTTTGCATCATGCTTGATACACACAGTGCTTGTTGCTACACAAGGAACAAAAATATAGAAGCAGCTGTGCCTAGCTGGAAAGGCAACTATATTAGGTAGCGATTGAGAAAAGGGAGAAGGTGGCCCAGCTTCCTCCACTGTCACAAGGCAGCTTTTTGGCTACCGTTTCATGAAGTATTTCACCCTCAGGGACCAATCAAATGTGGGCACCTTGGGAGGGGGCAAGTGGACCATCACCAGGCCTATGGATTCTCCAGCACCCTAAAAAGGATTCCAACACTACTACTCCTCTTTTGAGCATCACCCGCTTCCAACACTATAATAAAATGTGCGAAATCCTCCTGGTTTATAGAAGAAAAAAGGCTGGTGTACAGAAAAGGAAAGTATCCTGGTACCTGGAGCTGGACTGGAGGGATTCATGAAGAGTTTTATCCTATAGGTAAAGGAATTTTTACATAAGAAAGTTAATAGATGGAAGTTATATAAAAGCGGCACAGTTTCTCCCTTCCCTCCTTGTCTATTTTTGATATGTTCAATGCATGAGTTAAATATCAGGGAATAGGCCACTGGAAGGGACCAACAAACCCAACTAGCCTGAATGATTTTTCCTGAATTCATGCTTTTTGCCTAAGCTCCTGTGGTGCTTTCCATGTTATGGATATGCATGATCTAGCTACCACTGCCATCATATCTATCCTGACCAAGGTATGAAAAAAATCATTTTCCTTTTAATTCATCCAGGACAAGATTAGTGTTTTTTAGTTTAGTTGTTTAATTGTTACATTCATATTAGTTTTAAATCTCCTTTTCTATGAACTTCTGGAAGGTAGGGACTTAAATTTGTATTTTGTACTTGTATTATTTCGTATTCTACCCCCCCAATTTTAGCAGACAGCATGTGATTAATCATTTGTAAAAAACAGCAACAAATCTTTAACATAGCTACTGCTTCTTCCTCTCATCTATGCACTGTCTACTGTATCTCTAGTAATCTTTCTTCTGCCCCAATCATCTTAGTCAAAATGTTCTCTAAAAAGTCATCAAAGACATTTCTTCTCTTACAGAATACTACAAATTAATTACTTAATCTCATTTTAATGAGTCGAAAAAACTTGTAGTGAAGTCCACGAGGTATGAAGAAGTAAAAGTTGGAAGGGCACTGAAGATATGGAAGTTGTAAGCCTCTGATGATTTTTACCATTGGAAGAGAAATAAAAAACAGATGAGGAAAGTGGGGAGGGAAGCACATTCTCAGAAGAGCCCAGAAATCTGGCAGGTTCGTGAAGTCTTCCTCCTTGGCCCACCCTTTCAGCACAGTCTCTAAGGAGCACGCAGAGGGAATGATTTCATGGAACATATCTTAGCTACCTACTCCAGCAAGAATCATGGTAAAACACTGCTTGGTACAGTAACAAAAAACTCAGATGCACATAGCTATGCCCCAGGACATGCTGAGCTATACAAGAAGGTATAAAAACAATTCCCTGTGTCTAGAAGGCACTTCTTAGTGAAAAGCAAGTACCCAGGAAGGCAATAAGAGTGGAAACATGGGCACTTTAAGCTTCTCTCACAAGGACAAGACACATTTATCATTCTATAAGTCTGATAGTCCTGTCAGAACCTGCTGCCAAGCTAATCTTAGGCTGAAGTACATGGGATGAGAGAAGTTGGAAGCAAAGGGTAAAGATCACCAGAGGAAGAACTAACAGCTATTTAACTAAACCATTATAACTAGAAAGAAACATGGTTTCTCAGGATGAGAGCTGTGAGGAATAGTAGCAGCTCTGCCCACAGGGAATCCTGTTTTATGGGTGTGTCTGGCTTGAACCTGACCAAAAGAACAGGCATGAAGAGAACCCTTTGCTTATCAGTCAAAAAATGAAAGGCCTAATGATAACAATGTGAAAAATGTTAGATCAGAACTTCAAGGTTTCAGAAGATTTATGGATGGAAGGAGGCCCAGAGGTCATATAGTTATGCTCCTTCATTTATCATGCTAGCTTGATGCCTATTCCAGTTTTTAATTTGGATTCTAATTTAGAGAGGCATACAGCTGGGCCTGGAGTCAGGAATACCCAAGTTCAAATCCAGCATTAGACATTAGCTGTGTGACCCTGGGCAAGTCACTTAAACTCAGTTCCTCAATTGTAAAATGGGGATAATAACAATCTCTTCCTCCCAGGGTTAAGGATCAAATGAGATAATATTTGAAAAGTGCCTAGCATGTAATAGGCACTTAATAAATGCTTCTTTCCAAGTTGATAATACAATCCTAGAAAATTCCTGCTTCAATATACTCTAAAAGCTTAGTGCAGTTAAAATAAGATAGATGGCTGAGCATTCACTGGGTAATCATGGTGGTTAGCAAGGTAGAGGTTCTTTGAGATTATCAGCAAACAGGTAGGGACTTGTCTCATTTCCAACAGAGGGCAAGCAACAATTAGGTAAACTGTGCTGGGCTTTGATGGCATTCACTCAATCAACTTGTATTAAACTTGCCAAGCCAGCAAGCTGCCATTTTGGATATCATTCCTACTACCTTTTTCCAAACAATACTTCTCTGACTAGGAGTCAGATTTTTTAATGAGGTAAAGCTTTGTTATCTTGTAGTCTTTGCCTGATGAATTAGGCCCAGTCCTTGCTTCTTGCAGGGTATTTTGGATCTGCTGCTATATGACATCTCTGCTCCTGTTTGCTGGTTCTTCTTTAGTTGCTATAGGAATAAGAATCATCAGTGATAAGCACAACATCAAAACAAAATGGAGGTGTGAAGGCAGAGCCCCAAAGCTGGTCTGTAGCACACACGAAATGGAAGGCAAGGGATGGACATAGACTATATGCTCTCACCATCCCTTCAATTTAGCTCACAGCTCTTCTCTTTCTTTGTTTTTACTTACTTGCTCCTGCTTTTCTTTCTCTTTCTTCAAATGAAACATCTCCCACTGTTCCATCATATATTCTATGAATTTCTGGCCATTCACCACAAAAGCCTTGGAATGTTCCTTTTCCCACATTTCAATCTGTGCTTTCAATTCCTCTTCCACCTGAGGTCATTTAAAAAAAGGAAAGCTTACTATCAATAACTCGCTAACATCCTATTAATCTTGCTGTTCTCAAAGGGTGACTTCTTCCATTCAGAGGTTGATTGTGCTATTTCAATATGTTTGTAACTCTAAGCAAAACATGAGAGCAAGACAGAGAATGTACATAAAATTCATCATCCTGGGGAAGAAAAGCCCCAGTTTATTTAGAAAACACATGATAGAGCAAAGAGAAATAAACCACAAGCATTTCTTCTAATTTTTTTTTGTTTTGATGGCACCTGATGCTATGGCATTCAGCAAAACCCAAGTCTCAATGGTAGGATCTTCATGAGAATCCTTATGCCTGAGGAAGCTCCATCCTGAGAACGTCCTTTGTGACTCACTGGCCAACTCTAGTAAGGATAGACTTCTTGAGAGAGCTATCATGTAGCATTCTATCTGTTCAGAGAAATTAATATAGAAGGACTTGTTTCTTGGGCAGATAACTTTTTTAAAAAATAATTAATTCAATTATTTTTAGTTTTCAACATTCACTTCCATAAGAATATGATTTTGAGTTTTAAATTTTCTCCCCCTCCCACCCTGCCTCCCTCCCTAAGATGGTGTGTGGTCTACAGATACATTCCTATTAAACACATTTTCACATTAGTCATGTTGTATAGAAGAATTAGAACCAATGGGAGGAACCACGAGAAAGAAGAAACAAAACAAAACAAAAAAGAATGCAAATAATATGCTTCCATCTGCATTCACACTCCATAATTCTTTCTCTGGATGCATAATATTTTCCATCTTGAGTCTTTTGGAAATGTCTTAGATCCTTGCACTGCTAAGAAGAGGTAAGTCTATCAAAGTTAGTCATCACATAATGTGGCTGTTACTGTGTACAACGTTTTCCTGATTCTGCTCACTTCACTCAGCATCAGTTCATGTAAGTTTTTCCAGGTTTTTCTGAAGTCCACCTGCTCATTGTTTCTTATGGAACACGAGTATTCCGTTACATTCACATACCACAACTCGTTCAGCCATTCCCCAGTAGATGAGCATCCTCTCAGTTTCCAATTACTAACCACCACAGAAAGAGCTGCTATAAATATTTTTGGTACATGTGATTCCTTTTCCCATTTATATGATCTCTTTGGTATACAGATGAAGAAGTGGTATTGCTGGGTCAAAGGTATACAGTTTTATAGCCCTTTGGGCATAGTTCCAAATTGCTCTCCAGAATGGTTGGATCAGTGTATCACTCCACCAACAATGCATTAGTGTTCTAGTTTTCCCATATCCTCTCCAGCATTTATAATTTTCCTGTTTTGCCATGTTATCCAATCTAATAGGTGTGATACGGTACCTCAGAATTGTTTTGTTTTGCATTTATCTAATCAGTAGTGATTTAGAGCATTTCTTCCTCTGAAAACTGCCTGTTCACATCTGTTGACCATTTATCATTTGGGGAATGACTTGTATTATAAATTTGACTCAGTTCACTATGTATTTTAGAAATGAGGCCTTTATCAGAGACACTGGTTGTAAAAACTGTTTTCCAGCTTTCTGCTTCCCTTCTAATTTTGGTTGCATTGGCTTTGTTTGTGCAAAAACTTTTCAATTTAATATAATCAAAATTATCCATTTTGCATTTCATAGTGTTTTCTATCCCTTGTTTGGTCACAAATTCTTCCATTCTCCATAAATCTGACAGGTAAACTTCCTTGCTCTCCTAGTTTGCTTATAGTATCAGCCTTTGTATCTAAATTGTGAACCCATTCTGAATTTGTCCTGGTATAGGGTGTAAGATATTGGTCTATGCCTTTCTGCCATACTATTTTCCTTTTCCCAGAATTTTTGTCAAATCATGAGTTCTTATCCAGAAGCTGGGGCTTTGGGTTTATCAAACAGTAGATTACTGTAGTCACTGTTGGGCAGAAAACTTAAAGGACAGATTTTAAAAGGAATTTTTTGGTATTTTCTTTTTTATCGTCTTTATTTCTGAACATATCTCCCTCATTCTTTCCTCCTCCAGGAGTCATCCCTCATAACAAAGAACAAAATGGGTGGGGTGGGGAGGAGTGCAAAGCAATTCAACAAAACTAACCAAGACATCAACCAACTGGAGAGTATCACACCTAAAAACCCCCACTACTACAAAGAAAAAAAGGATATTAAAGGACCTTTTTGTAACTTTTTTCCAGGCCAAGTTTGGTCATTGTCATTAAGCAGTGTCCAACTAGAAAATTTTCTTCTTTCTGCTGTTGTTGTAATCAGTGTGTGTTGTTTTCCTTATTCTGCTTTTATCAAAGATAGATTTTGAAATGAAGGACCTTGTGTGTAAAACATGAAGAGCACTCCAAAAAATGTTGTCTACCTTAAAGAGTGTTTTTTGGAGCTTGGCTCGGTGCTTTTCTTCTTTTAAGAGATTTCCACCACGGTTCCTAAATTAGCTTGGATCTGAAGCTTTTCTCTGTGGAGACAACATATTCTATTTATTTTTTAAAATTGATTTTATTCTGAACTCAGAAAAACCAAATTTCTGTAACATATTAGAATAGAAAAAAGATGACTGCACATGAAAGTGCAAATCTATAATGTACAACTTGCTATTCCTCTAAAATATATATTAAAGCTATCATGTAACTTTTTTCTTTTTTTTTCTTTCCTCACTGCCCCAGACCTACAGATGGCTACCATTAGAAACAAATAAGTATTTTTATGTAAAATAATTCTATACATACTTCTATTTATCAGTTCTTTTTCTGGATGCAGATAGCATCTTCCTTCATAGGTCACATGTAGTTAATTTCGGTGTTTATAAGAGTCAAAATAACTTAGTCACTCCATGTTGTTCTTAAAATAATATTGCTCCTAATGTATACAATGTTCTCTTGGTTCTGCTCATTTTGCTTCATTATTTCATGTAAGTCTATCCATGTTTTTCTAAGATCATCAAACTCATCATTTCTTATAACAATAGTATTCCACCACAGTCATAAACCACAACTTGTTCAGCCATCCCGTAACCGATAGGCATCCCCATGATTTCCAGTTCTTTGCCACCACAAAGACAGCTGCTATAAATAATTTAGAACACATAGGTTCTTTTCCTTTTTCTCTAATTATCTTTGTAAGTAGACCTAGTAATGGTATTGCAGCGTCAAAGGGTATAGGCAGTTTAAGAACTCTTTGGGCATAATTCCAGATTGCTCTCCAAATTTGTTAGATCAGTTCACAGTTACACCAACAATGAATTAGTGTCCCAATTTTTCCATATCTCCTCCAACATTTGGCACTTTCCTCTTCAATTATTTTGGCCAATCTGGTAGGTGTAAAATGATATCTCAAGGTTGTTTTAATTTTAATTTCTCAAATCAATAATGATTTAGAGCATTTTTTCATATGACTACACATTATCTTAATTTCTTTATTGGAAAGCTGCCTGTTCATATTCTTTGACCATTTGTCAAGTGGGAAATAACTTGTACTTTTATACATTTGACAAAGTTCTGTATATATTTGAGATATGAGAACTTTATTTGAGAAACTATGTATAAAATTTTACCCCAATTTTCTGCTTTCCTCCTGATTTTGGCTACATTTGTTTTATTTGTACAAAACCTATTTAATTTGAATGTAACTGAAATTAACCATTTTACACCTCATACTGCTCTCTATACTTGTTTATTCATAAATTGTTCACCTCTCCATAAGCTGATAGTAATATATTCCATGTTCTTCAAACTTTCTTGTAATATCTCTCTTTCTATCTAGGTCATGTATCCATTTTGACCTTATCTTGGGAAATGGTGTAAGATAATGGTCTATGCCCAATTTCTGCTAGACTGTTTTCCAGCTTTTTCAACAATTTTTTACTAAATAATGAATTCTTCTATCAAAAACATTAAGTCTTCACACTTGTCAAACACAAGGTTATTACTAAAGTCATTTGCTACTGTAAATGGAGACAATAAATTTTAATTAGAGCTACTATTTAAGCAATAAATCCAAACACAGAAGGAAGATTTAGTTCTTGGGAGTCCTTTAATTTCATAAAACCATACACTTCAGGAGCCAGAAAGGTATTCCTTCCCTGCACTAACAACTAAGCTGCCAGAAAAAGAACCCAAAGTATTCCCAACCAGAACTGATCTTTAAGTAGGTTCATGAGAAGTTAGCAAGACATGGCTTGGGGTAATGAGGAGACTTAGGAGGCAAAACCAGCTTTCAGAAATCTCATTGCACCAAGGAATGGGGTTTCAGCAATTGTGTTCAGGACAATTTATTACACTCTTCTTTTCTTGCCTTTCCCTCCCTCTCTCCCTCTAAAAAAGTACCTGAAATTCCAATAAAAGCCTCCAGTTCTTTTCCCACTTCTGAATGCCTTCAAATAGTTCTTTGTGCAGCTCATAATATTGTTTCAACTTCATAATTTCTTCATCGTGGAGCCTTAGCAAGACCTCTGTGTAGTTCTCTGTGTGAGGGAGATAAAAGCCAAATTTAAAATTCCTCTAAAGTCTTGCTAGTCTTTCCTGTTTCCAATATAGCAAAATGCCCAAATTTCAAGTATAATGAGTCACTTACACTCTTCTCTGATCACAGCCTCACTTGATCCATTCCATCCCATATTTTTAGCAAATTACCCTTACTCTCATCCCTACTTTCTCTCCAATCTTTCATTTCTCCCTGTCTGCTATATGCTTTCCTGATGTCTACAAGCATGCTCATATCTCCTCCACCCTTAAACTCTCACTTGCTACATCTACCTCTGCTGATTATTAACCTATAGACCTCTCCTCTCTTTTGTAGCTAACCTCCTTAAGGAAACTGTCTACAATCCATGTCTTCACTTCCTTTCCTCTTACTCTCAGCTTTTTCCAGTCTGGCTTCTGACCTCATCATTCAATGCTCTCTAAAGTTATCTATAATCTCTTTATTTATTTGACTTTTAATATTTTCCCTATTATACGTAAAATCAAAATTTAACCTTTGCTTTTTATAATTTTGAGTTCCAAATTCTCTTCCATCCTCCCCTTCCTTTCCCCTTGCTAAGAAAGCAAGCAATTTGATAAATGTTATACATGTGTAGTCATGCAAGATGAATTTTCATATTAGTCGTGCTGTGAAAGAAAGCACAGACAAAAAACAGGAAAATGAAAGAAAATTTAAAGAAATGGTACTCTTCCATCTGCATTGAGATTCCATCAGCTTTTTTCTCTGGAGGTGGATAGCATTTTTCATCATAGGTCTTTTAAAAGTGTCTTGGATCACTGTATTGCTGAGAATATCTAAGCCATTCATAGTTAATCATCACACAGTATTGTTGTTACTATGTACAATATTCTACTGGTTCTGCCTACTTCACTTTGTATCAGTTCCTATAAGTCCAGGTTTTTCTGAAAGCATCTTGCTCATCATTTCTTACAGCACAATAGTATTCCATTAAAATCATATGATTTCTTAACTGCCAAATTTAATACCCATTTCTCAATCCTCATCTTTCTTTACCTCTCTGTAATCTTTCACACTATCAATCCACCCTCCTCTCCTAGATATTCTTTTCTCTCTAGGTTTTCAACACTAATCTCTCTTGGTTCTCTTTCTACAGTTTGACTGATTTCACTTCTTGTTAGATCTTCATCCAGTTTGTACCCACTACCAGTGGGTATCCCCTAAAGTCTCTATTCCAGGCAATCTTCTCCCTCTATATTTTTGATTGATGATCTCATCAGTTGTCATAGATTCAGTTATCATCTCTATGCCAATGATTCTCAAATCTATTTTATCGAGTTCTGAAAGCCTCTCTCAACTTCCAGTCTCGTATCTCCAACTGCCTTTTGGATATTTTGAACTAGATGTCCCACAGACATCTTAAACTCAGCTTGGCCAAAACGGAACTGATTATCTTTCTTCTTCATCTTCCCCAAACCCTGCCTTCTTCTAAACTCACCATCCTCTCAGTACCAGTACCATGATTCCTCACTGTCTCATCTCCCAATATCCCATACTTTGCCAAATCTTGTCAATTCTAATTTCACAATATCTTTCATGTACACACCTTTCTCTCCTCTAACACTGCCAATACCCTACTGCAGTCCCTCATCACATCACACCTAGACTACTGCAATAGCCTTCTGGACTTCCTGTCTCCAGTCTCTTCCCCACTCCAGTCAATCCTTCACTCACCTAAGTGATCTTTCTAAAGAGCAATTCTTTGTTATCTCCTCTTCAGTGAAATTCAATAAACTCACAACAATGGATCTCTTTACTTCCAGGATCAAACAGAATAGGCCCTGTTGCCTTTGAAAACCCTTCATAACCTGGCCCTTACCCACCTTTCCAGTTTTATTATCCCTTATTCTCTTCCATGTAGTCTATGGTCCAGTGACACTGGTTTCCTTGTTGTTCCTCAAACAAGATTCTCCCTCTCAGGGGGTGAAGCCGAGATGGCAGAGTAAAAGCAGTGCCTTGCTTAAGCTCTCCCCTAAACCCCACCTAAAAGCTATAAAAATGGCTCTAAACAAATTCTAGAGCAGCAGAACCCACAAAAAGACAGAGAAAAAAATTTCCAGCCCAAGAAACCTGATGGTTGATAAGAAAGGTCTGTTGTGCCAGGATGGTAGAGGAGCACAGTTCAGTGTGGGCCACAGGCAAAACAGGCCCTCAGTGAACCTGGAGCAGCCTCAGGGGACTGAATCACAGGGCAGTGTAGTGGTTTCCAGACTTCTCAACTCACAAATGACAAAGACAACTTGGAAGGTCAGTAGGAAAGGTCTGTTGGACCTCATGAGAGAGGAGAGCAGTCTGGCCCAGTCCTGCACAGCCCCTTGGAGGCAGCTGCTTCTGGAACTGTTGACCCCAGAGGTGGGAGGATTGAGTGGCTGATCAGAAGGATTGCAGGGATCTCTTTGCTGGTGCTGAGGCAGGATTCTCTTGCTTTGCCCATACTTGGATCTGAGTTGCAGCTCTGGATGGTGGTCCTGGGGTGAAGAGGACCATTGGTGTGGTAGAGCTTTTGGCAATGATGGAGAGAGAATTCTCTTCACAGTTCCAAGGCAGTAAAGAGTGCTTGTGGTCACTCATAGACTACAGCACAGGTCAGGAAAGGAGTAAACACCTCACCTTTGATCATTTAGGAAGAACTGAAAATTTACAGGTCCCTAGAAATATCTCTGAAAACAGCTGCACAAAACCCCTGAAGCTTGGGACAGTGCATTCTCCACATGGAAGCAGACCCTACCTTAACAAAGAGTTTAAAACTCAAGTAATTGGCTGAGAACATGAGCAGGCACAAGGAAAAATAAACTCATTCCATAAAATCTGACTTTGGTGACAAAGAAGATCAAAACACACAGCCAGAAGAAGACAACAAAGTCAAAGCTCCTACATCTAAAGCCTCCAAGAAAAAATATGAATCAGTTCCAGGCCATGGAAGAGCTCAAAAGGATTTTGAGAAGCAAGTAAGAGAAGTAGAGGAAAAACTGGGAAAGAAATGAGAGTGATGGAAGAAAATCATGAAAAATAAGTCAACAGCTTCTAAAGGGGACCTAAAAAATACTGAAGAAAATAACACCTTAAAAATAGACTAACCCAAATGGCAAAAGAAGTCCAAAATGCCAATGAGGAGAAGAATGCCTTAAAAAGCAAAATTGGCCAAATGGAAAAGGAAGTCCAAAAGTTCACTGAAGAAAATAATTCCTTAAAAGTAGAATGGAACAAATGGAAGCTAATGACTTTATGAGAAATCAAGACACTGTAGAACAAATCCAAAAGAAGAAAAAATAGAAGATAATGAATGTGAAATATCTCATTGGAAAAACAACTGACCTGGAAAATAGATCCAGAAGAGATAATATAAAATTATTGGATACCTGAAAGCATGATAAAAAAAGGCCTAGACATCATCTTTCAAGAAATTGTCAAGGAAAACTGCCCTGATATTCCAGAACCAGAGGGTAAACTAGAAATAGAAACAATGCACAGATCACCTCCTGAATGAAATCCAAAAAGGAAAACTCCAGGGAATATTATAGCCAAATTCCAGAGTTCCTAAGTCAAGGAGAAAATATTGCAAGCAGCCATAAAGAAATTATTCAAGTATTGTAGAAATGCAATCAGGATAACAAGATTTACCAGTTTCTACATTAAGGGATCAGATGGCTTGGAATAAGATATTTTGGAAGTCCAAGGAACTAGGATTACAGCCAAGAATCCCTACCCAGCAAAACTGAGTATAACCCTTCAGGGGAAAAAATTGATATTCAGTGAAATAGAGGACTTTGAAGCATTCTTGATGAAAAGACTGGAGCTAAATAGAAAATTTGATTTTCATATACAAGGCTCAAGAGAAACATGAATAAGTAAACAGGAAAGAGAAATCATAAAGGACTTATTAAAGCTGAACTGTTTACATTCCTACATGGAAAGATGATATTTGTAGCTCATGGGACCCTTCTCAGCATTAGGGTAATTGTAGGGAAAACATATATGGATATATATATATATATATATATATATATATATATATATATATATATATATATATATATATATAGGCACATGTATAGACAGAGGACACAGAATGAATTGAAGATGAAGGGATGATATCTAAAAAATAAAATTGGGGTAAAAAAAATAAATAAAAATGGGATAATTATCTCACATAAAACAGACAAGGAAAAGCTTTTACAGTGGAAGGGAAGTGAAGGAAAGTGAGAAGGAATGAGCGAATCTTAATCTCATCATATTTAGCTTAAGGAGGGAATAACATACACACTCAATTGGATATGGAAATCTATTTTACCCTTCAGGAAAATAAGAGGGAAGGGGTAAGCAGAAGCCAACACTTTTGAGGAGGGACAGAGTCTAAGGAGAGAATAGAATAAATGGCAGGTAGGACAGGATGAATGGAAATATACTTTTTCCAGAACATGACTGTTATGGAAGTATTTTGCATGACTACAGAAAAGTGTTCTGGCAATTAGGAGATCATGAAGATATTACAGAAGGGGCCCCATGGGTAGCACAAAACCTTCCTGGGAATAATCTCTGGGGCCCCGTGCCAGGTCCTCTGCAGACAAGGGATTAAGCGAGGATGCTAGCGTATTTGCTCTTCAAATAGATGCTGCCAACTTTAGAGTAGGGAAGAGTAAAGAAATGGAGATGCCCATAAACAGACACCCAAAAGGGCCAAAGTACACAGCTTGCAGGAGCCTCAAGTCTTAGGCCTAGAAAAAACTGAAAGCCAGCTTCTCATTTCCTACCTAAGACACAATGAATCCTCTTTATGAAATCTTTGACAAGAGGCCATCTGATCTCTGCTTGGAGTCCTTGAGCAATGGGGAGCTCACTACCTCCCAACCTAGGTCATTCCTTTGAAAAGTTCTCTTTTTCATTATGTGAAGACAAGCCTGTATCACTACAATCAATCCATTAATCAATCCCAGAAATATTTATTAAGCACCTACTATATTCCAGGAGCTTTATTTTTCCCCTTGATTTTTAGGTTTCTATTCCGAATTCACAACAAAATCTAATCCCTTTGCCCTTTGACAGTCCTTCAGATATATGACCACAGCTATCACTGCCTCCACTGCCTTCTCTTTTCAGAGTGAAATAAAACCCACTTATAGATTTATGGAATTTAGAGCTGCCAGGATCCAATCCCCTCTGTTTAAACTAGAGGAAACAGGCCTAAAGAGGGAGTTCAGTGACTTGCTCAGGGTCACACAGGCTGTCAGGAGTTCCAATTGAGGTCCTGACTCTACATTCATTCTACATACATCCTTCCACCACATGACCTTGCTCCTTTCATCTGTTCCTCACAGAGTGAGGTTTCCAGGCCCCTTACCATCCCTGTCTGTTAATGTACTTCATAAATGTGGATCCCAAAAGTGAACATGATATTCTAGGTGTGGTCTGACCAGGACCACAGAGAGTTCCTTTGATTCTTGGCATGATTATTTTCTCCAGACCTGTGATATTACTAGTGTGGGGGCACTGCAACTTTAAGAACACTGCTGCTTATGTCAATCGACCAGGGGTTACAGAGTTGTGTGGGAAAAAGAGGGGTTAAATGATTTGCTTATGGTCACATGGCCAAGCCAGACTCCCAGATTAGTCCTCTATTGTCTACCTCTGGCTCCATTGCATGTTTGTATTAATGCAAACTGAAATCACCCTAGCTAAGATAGCTACATGGCTAGCCAAGGAGTGCTGGACAAAGAGATGTCAAGTGTACAGACACACACACACAAGCACAAACACACACATCTACCCTTCTCCTGATGGACAGGCAAGGAAGAGAGGGGTCAGAGTCCCAACCTTCCCAGAGGGGATAGAGATGCTACTCCCTTTCCCTCTGTGTCCCCTTTTGAAGCCCTCAATGCTGAGCAGCACCACCCTTCCTTCCTGCTACGCCCTGCTTAGGGATGCTGCCTCCCTTACAGAAGAGGGATGAGCCCGAGGGCAGCTGCTGCCCTTCTGCCTCCCTCCCTCCCTCAATGGCATAGGCTTAGAAGAGAGATGAGAAATAGGGTAGAAACCAGTGTCTAGGGTCTCCACCAGGAGCACAGGGAGTATGTTGAGGTTTTGAGGTTGAAGGATGAAAGTGTGGTAGGAGGAGAGAGAAAGTAAAGTACGGAACTGTCTCTGCTGGACTGGGCTCTCTCACTTACCTCCTGCTCTCCCTCTAGCACAAAGCCACCCATTCTCACACAAACCTTCCTGCATACTCAGACACACACACATACACATACACATTCACTCACAGTGGAACACCTACATGTGTGGTCTCAGTCACTCACATCCCTGTGTCCTCTAGGAGACCTCACTCTCTTGATCTTCCATGCAGCTGAGGACTTGGTCCACGTGTCCTCTGGAAACTTGAGTCTCTGATGAATTTATTCTTATGGAAAAGGACAACACAGGAGAATGACCCTTGGTCAGAGGCTCCCCCTTGTAATGAACAGTGCAGATACCATCAAAGACCTTTCATGTCCCTGACCTTTTCTGCCCCCAATCCCACCCCTCCAGACAATATGAGAATTTCAGCATTAGTCAATCTACCCCCACCCACCTCCACCAGCAGTATCAGCTTTTCTGTGAAGCACACAGGTTCAAAAGGCTCAAAACACAAGTAGTTTTCTTGAAAAGTAAAGGAATGAACAAATGAATTAATGAATGCATGAATGAAAGAGCATAGGTTAAGTGCTTACTTACTATGTACCAAGAATCATACTAAAAGCTGCCATTTCAAGTATGTAAAGACAGTTAGTGTTCTCAAGGAACTCTCACTCTAATTGGGAAGACCAATGCACACAGAAAGGGTCACCTGCAAGGTGGAGGGAAAGGCCTGAGCCACTAAGGGCGCCACTGGTAGGGCAAGTGGCAAGGGCCAGGACTCCCTAGAACACATCAGGGAGCCTGCCTTGCAGAGTTGGGAGTCTGCAGGGGACTGCCTCTACCACTATTAAGAAGGTGGAGGGGAGCAGGCATAAGGGTCAGAATGGATCAGGGATTCAGGGCTCCCTTCAGCAGGGCTAGGGCATCAGAGCATTGAAAGAAAGGTTGGGAGATGGCACCCTGCTGGGCACCAGGTCACATATAGTTAATACAAATGAACAATTACCGCCAGTGGGCTATTTCCCTTCTTCCTCCTCCCCCACACACTGGATAGTCTCTGTGACTTGCAGTGTTGTCTTAGGTAAGGGTCTGGAAAGTGGTGGCCAGTACTTGCTTCCCAACACTGGCCCTTCCATCCACAGCCTGCTTCAGTGGAGGGTGGCTTGCTTCCTACAATAAAACAAAATCAGAGAATGAAAAAAAATAGAAGAAAATATGAAAAATCTCTTCAGAAGAACAATTGATTTGGGACATAGATGGAGGAGAGATAATTTAAGAATTATTGGACTCCAGAAACCCATGATCAAAGAAAAAGCCTAGGCATGATTTTAAGAAATTATCCAAGAAAACTTCCCTAATATCTTAGATCTAGAGGGTAAAATAGAAATGGGGGAAAAAAATCTATCAATCACCTCCTAAAAGAGATCCCAAAATGAAAACTCCCAGGAAAATTATAGCCAAATTCCAGAGCTCCCAGGTGAAGGAGAAAATATCACAAGCAACCACAAAGAAACAATTCAACTATCATGGAGCCAAAGTCAGGATCACACAAGAGTTAGTGGTCTCCATGTTAAAGGAGCAGTGAGTTTGGAATATGATATTTGGGAAGGCAAAGAGCTAGGATTATAATGAAGAATAAACTATGTAGCAAAACTGAGTAAATCATTCAGGGGGAACAATGGAAATTTGATGAAATAGAAAAATTTTAAGCATTCCTAAACACAAGACTAAAGATGCAGAAAAACATAAACAGAAAAGAGAACTCATAAGGAATTCAATAAGGATAAATTGTTTACATTCCTCTATGTGAAGGTGATACATGTAAATAATAAGATCTTTATTATTATAAGGGCAGTTAGAAGGAGTTTACATAGTTAGAGGTCATGTGTGTGAGTTTATTATGATGAGGTGACCTCAGAAAAAAATGAAGGAGTGAGAAAGAGGAAGGTACTATTTGAAGTAGGAAAGGAGAGATAGAATGGGGAAATTTTTCTCACATAAAAGAGGTGTGAAAGGAAGAGCATTTACAAGGTGAAATGAGGGGGGTTTAGTGGGAAATGCTTGAACCTCACTCTCATCAGAATTGGTTCTAAGAGGGATGATTTTATATATATACACACTTGATTGTATATAGAAATCTCTCTTACCCAAAAGGGAAATTATAGGAGAAGGGGTTAAGAGAAAGGGGGAATGACAAAAGGAAGGGCACATTAAGGGAGGCAGTGGTTAGAAGCAAAACAGACCTTTGAGGAGGGACAGGATAAAAAGAGAGGGAGAAGAAGAAACAGAAGAAAATGGGATGGAGGGAAATAAGCAGTGAATAGTAATAACTATAAATTTTAAAGGAATGATCTCACCCATAAAACAAAAATAGATAGCAGGATGGATTAGAAACCAGAATCCAACAATATATTGTTTATAAGAAACATGATTGACACAGAAAGACACAGAGTTAAAAGAAGAAATGGGATCAGAATCTGTTAAGCTTCAGCTGAAGTAAAAAAGGCAGAGGTACACATAGTAAACTGAGACAAAGCAAAAATAGACCTGATTATAAGAGTTAGTCAGGGAAACTATAATTTTAATAAAAGGTACCACAGATAATGAAGTAATATCAAAATGTACATAGCAAGTTTCTCTGATAAATACCTCCTATCACAAATATATTGGGAACTGAGTCAAATTTGTAAAAATTAATGCCATTCCCCAATTGATGAGGAGTCAAGAGATATTAGCAGGGAGCTTTCAGAAGAAATAAAGCTTTTTACAGTGGTGAGAAAGGGTGTTTTAAATCACTAATTCTTAGAGAAATGAAATCGAAAACAACTGTGAGTTACCACCTCACATCTATCAGAAATGACAAGTGCTGGAGGAGATGAAAGAAAATACACATACTAATCAATCATTAGTGGAGTTGTCTGCTAGTCTCAGCACTTTGGAGAACAATTTTGAATTATGCCCAAAAGGCTATAAATCTGTGTATACCCTTTGACCCAGCAATACCACTACCAGGTCTGTATCCAAAGAAATCAAAGGAAAAGGAAAAGGACATACTAAATTATAAATATAGGTATGTGTTTGTGTATGCATACATGTCTGTGTGCATATATGTATATATCTGTGTGTATGCATGTATATATGTGCATATATATGTACATGTGTGCATATATGTGTGTACATGCATACACACATGCATACATACATATATATACATATATGTATGTATGCACATACACACAAAAATATTTATAACAGCTCTTTTTGTGATGGCAAAGAATTTTCCAATTGAGGAGATGCTCCTTAATGGTGGAATGGCTGAACGAGTTGTGGCACGTGATTCTGAATGAGTAATATTGTGCTATAAGAAATGACCAGGGAATGGTTTCACAAAAACCTTGGAAGACTCATGTGAATTCATGCAAAGTGACATGACCAGAAACAAGAGATCATAGTGTACAGAAACAGCAGCAATGTTGTCATGATGATCAACTATGAACAACTTAGCTGTTCTGATCAATACAATGATCAAAACAGTTCTAAAGGACTCATGATGAAAATGTAGTATCCTCCTGTAGAGAGAGAACTGATGAATTTTGAATCATGATTTTCACTTTCTTTACTATTCTTTTTTTTTATATGCTAATATGGAAACAGGTTTTGGATGATTTTACATCAAGGATTGATATATTCTTGCCTCTCAGTGGTTGGAGGAGGAGCTAGAATGAGGGAGAGAATTTGGAATTCAAAATTTAAAATAAAAAGAATGTTAATAATGAATAACTTTTTAAAAAAGTTATGCAGTGGAAAAAAAAGAAGAATATAAAGGGAGGAGAAGAAATGTCCAGACTAGATCCTCTCTAGTTATTTTGACCTCTCTGGAGTTTGCCATCCAGTTTTGACCCTCAGGAGAAATTGTGTGGCTTGCCTTGATTGTGTCCTGCTGGAGACACAGCCTGCCTGTGTGTGCTAGGAGAATAGAGGGCCAAAGTGGGGGAGCCTACCAGCTAACATTTGGCTATAGCAAGTGAGAAGGAAGCAGGAATCTGGCCTGGGCTGAGTGTAGCAGAAAGTGTTTGGAGTCAGGACTGGGCTCCATACCCTTCCTCCTCTGTGCAGTTGTTCACATGGTTGGTTCAGAGCATGGATGGATTCCCTACTTTTTCAGGCTCCAAACCCCTTGGCTTTTCAGTAACCTTTCCCATGTCTCTTATTCAATGTGAAATCTGACTGCATATTCTCATTAAAACTAAAAGATTAACTTTCCTTCTCCAAGGGTACACCAACACTTTCGTAACTTCATTAATGAAATATCATTATTTTCTAAATGTTCTGTGTATTCACTTGAAAACCTCCTCCTTCTCTCTGGGGTTAAAATGATCTCCAAGGGCCTCCTCCACTTTAAATCTATGAACTTTCAATTCTCCTTCCCTACTCTCTCCCCTACAGGGCTCTCTAGAGGTCACTGTCTCATTCATTAATTCTTTAGGGTTGAGTTGCCACCCTCCCTAGGACAAGCCCTCCTACCTGAGTGACTCTATCTGAAGCTTCCCTGCCTGGCCTGACTGACCTCTGAGCCTTGGTCCTGGAGGGAACCATGGTTAGATCTGATCTCATGGAGAGAAGGGCCTTCCCTCCAGCACCCTCATTTCCTCCTCCCCAGTATAGTTCCTAAACAAGGTTTCCCATGTAGATAGATCCTCATCTACATCTGGAGATTATTTAAGCCTATTTACCTCTTCCTCCACTCCCTGAAGTGACAGTCAGCTGCCATATAATGGATAGAACACTGGGGTTGAGTCAGAGAGCCTAGTTTGGAATCCTGGCTCTGACTTTCTAAGGTTCAAGTAACCTAGGTAACCATGACAATTCACTTGACCTCTATGGAGTTCCAGAACCCCCTCTGACATGGCTTTCAGGACTGGGTCCTAGGATGGATCTCTGTGAACAGGCATCCTTGATACCCAGAGATGACACTTCTAGCCCCTCTATGGTGGGGAGAGGGGAGGGGAGGATTGAGGGGCTCTGAGGACTCTCTAGTTTGGAGGTGGGGGGGGATCAGGCTCAAATCACTGCTCTCCCTCTGTGAGGAAGCTTCTCCAAAGTGGTAGTGGCTGCCTCAGGAGGAAAAGACTCAGTTCTCCAGCACTGGCTGGATACCCATAAGTCCTGAATGCTGTAGAGGGGATTGGTGCTCAGGCCTAGGTGGGAACGAGGCATCTGCAGTCCCCTCTAAATCTGAGGGTCTGTGATTGGAAGATTCCATGATTCTAGGACTGCAGCCTGGCAGCTGAAGCTCCTCATTGCCCTCCCAGCCCTTCCCTCCTCCCCAACTATACCACCAGCCTGGGCTGCACTCACAGGGATTAACTTGCCCAGCCCCTCCTTCTCTCCAAATTTCAAACCTTCCACAAGGCAGCTCCCCACTCTTTCTCTCAATCAGCCCAGGCAATTTTCTCTTCCCAGAGATTCTCAATTGGACTTTATGCTCCCTGCCCAGCCCTGGTTCACACAGGAGCAGCTCTGTGGGCAGGATTGCTGGGTAAGCTCCTTCAAACAATCTTCCCTTAGTACAAACTTTAGCCTATCCAAAGCAGTATGGATATACAGATTGCTCATGCCCCAGACAGAATGAGGGACTATGGAATCAACCTAGATTGGATTTGGATATTTTTGGCCCCATTGATGACTTGGGGGACCTAGAACCTTTCTTCCCATAGCAACAAAAACAATGTATTCCCCATCCACCGTAAGTGGGGAGCCATAGGCATAGGCGGGGAGTATGAACTTACAAAGTTAGAAGAGGAAAAGATTATAGATTTTAGAGCTGAAAGAGACCTTAGAGACCAGTGAATCCAGTTTCCCCCTCATCTTGTGGATAAGGAATCTGAGGCACTAAGAGATTAAATGACTTCCCTAGGGTCACACAGCCTATGACCTGTGTGTGGCAGGATTTGAACTCAGGTCTTCCTGCATTCATATCCAGCACTCTAACCACTATACCAGTCCCTTATTAGAACCTTTCTCCCTATCAGAAGCATTATCCTCCATTCAAATGGCACAATGATTCAATTAGCATTCTTGAAAATTGGCTTTAGAGAATAAGAAAGGTGTAAACTGTGGCTTTTTTCCTAACCGCAGAACAGAGAATGTCCAAGCTGAAAGGAGCCTCCAAACATGCAATATCAGAGATGGAAGAGCCCTTTGAGCAGAGTCAGAACTGGAGAGGCACAGAGTTAGCACAGAGGAGAAGGAATGTTAGACCTTGAAGGGACCTTGGAACATAGAATGATAGAGCTGGAAGGGGTGTTAAAGATAATTGAGGACAAATGGCCCAATTTTAAGCTGAGGAGACTGAGGCACAAAGACAAGAAGTAACTTTTGGGGGAGTCACAGCCACAAGTTACAGTAGCAGGTGCTAATGACTTAGTCTAAGGCTCTTTCTTTACAAAGGCTTTTGGGGTCAGACATCATAGACAACTTCCTTTTCATGAGAGGGTGAGCCCCTAAGGCCAACAACTAAGGGGATGTGTCCCATCTCCTTTCCAGTAGTCCTTTCAGGACAGGCTGGTCATACTGGTTCTCTCTACCTGTTTCTCTTTTCTCTCTTCCAATTTCTTCATGTCTTTCTTTTTTTTCTTTTAATATTAATTAATTTTATTTTAGTTTTCAACATTGACTTCCATAAGATTTCGAGTTCCAAATTTTGTCCCTTTCCTTCCCCTCCCTCCTACCCCAAGACTTCATGCAATCTGATGTAGGCTCTACATATAACGTCCATATTAAACATATTTGCATATTAGTCATGTTGTGAAGAACTATTAGAACCAATGGGAGGAACCATGAGAAAGAAGAAACAGAGAGAGAGAGAGAGAGAGAGAGAGAGAGAGAGAGAGAGCACAAATAGTGTGCTTCGATCTGCATTCAGACTCTATTTCTTTTTCTGAATGTGGAAAGCATTTTCCATCATTTTCATGTTTTTCTCATTCTTCTCCAGGGAATTGGTGATCCCCTTGTGGCCTTGACTACCAACTGAAGCTGTCAGTGGGACCCTGGCATCTGCTTGGTGATCTTCATGGGAGTCTAGCTTCTGAATGGTCTTGGAGGAACTGGGAGCAGCCTCCATTGGAAGGATGAGAATTTGAGATTGGAAGAATAAACCCAATCAGAGCCTCTTCTCCTTTCTCAATCCCAGGAGCTGCCAGACTCCCAAGGCAGGGGTAGTGTCTACCAAGGACATATCCCTCAAGGAGAGATCTACAATTAAGTGTCAGGTCCCTATTTTCACTTCTACTTGTCCACCTGGCACTCATGAAAGGCCTCAACTAAGACTGGCACTTGTGTCCCAGGACCTCCATGAGACCCCAATCATATGGCAGAGCCCTAGTGAAACCATTCACTGGAGCCTAGGGCCCCACTGAGGTCACCACTTGAATGCTAGGTCCCCATCAAGACCACCAACGGGATACCAGACACCCAGTCAGATCATCTACAAAGCCCTAGACATCCTTCAAAGAAACCACCATCCAAACTTGAGCCACATTGAGAGACTACCAGCTGGTAAAGAGGATCCCCGCAAGGTCATCTACTGGATGGCATCATGATTTTGCTCAAAATCCATTCCTTCTCACTTGCTTATTTCTTTTGAGGGAATCCAAAATTTTGTTTTTGTTTTTGTTTTTGTTTTTTTTTAATATGTTTCACTTTACTTTTTTTCAATGAACAAGTGTTAAATTTTTCTCCCATCTAGCACCTTTCCCTCACTAATACAATGAAAAAAAAGTAAATGAAAATTAAACCATCATAAAAAATATTAATATGTAGTTAAGCTGTGCAAATTCCCCTATTGGATCCCTTCAAAAATCTGTATCATTCTGCACCCTGAGTCAGTCCATCACCCATTTGTCTGGAGGTGCACAATATGCACACTCATGTGTCCTCGGGAATTATACTTGGTCATTACATTGATCAGAGTTCTTAAGTGTCTCAAAATTGTTTGTCTGTATAATGTTGCTGTTATAGCATAAATTGTTCTCTATTTCTCACTTTACTCAGCATCAGTCTCCTCAGGTTTCTCTGAAACTGCCCCCTTTGTTATTCTTTATGGTGCAATGGTATTATTAAAATAATATTTTATTTTTAAAATTACATGTAAAGATCAATTTTAACATACATTTTAAAAAAAATATTGAATTCCAAATTTTCTCCCTCCCTCCTTTCACCCTCCGTAAGATGGTAAGCAATTTGATATAGGTTGTACATGTGTAATCATGTAAAACATATTCCCGTATTAGTCATATTGTGGAAGAAGAAACAGACCAAAAGGGAAAGTATAAAAACAATAAAGAAAATGAGACAGTATGTTCTGATCTATATTCAGACTCCATCAGTTCTTTCTCTGGATGTGAATAGCATTTTTCTGCATGAGTCCTTTGGAATTACCTTAGACCATTGTATTTCTGAGAACTAAGTCATTCATAACTGATCATCCCTACAATGTTTCTGTTACTGTGTACCATATTCTCTTGACTCTACCTATTTCATGTTGCATCAGTTCTTGTAAATATTTCCAGGTTTTTCTGAAATCTACTTGCTCATCATTTGTTATAGCACAGTGATATTCCATTATATACACATATCCCAACTTGTTCAGCTATTCTTCAATTGATCGGTGTTCCCTGGATTTCTAATTTTTTGCTACCACACAGAGCCACAAATTAATATACATATTTTTGTACAATTCGGTCCATTTCCATTTTTTCTCTCATTTCCATTTTTTGTTTTGTCACTCTGGGATGCAGATCTACTAGTGGTATTGCTGGATCAAAAGGTATGCATGGTTTGATTACCCTTTGGGCACAGTTCCAAATTGCTCTCCAGAATGGTCAGAACAGTTCACAGCTATACCAGCACTGCATTAGAGTCCCCATTTTCCCACACCCTCTCTAACATTTGTCCTTTTCCTTTTCTGCCATATTAGCCAATCTGATGGGTATAAGGTGGTGCCTCAGAGTTGTTTTAATTTGCATTTCTCTAATTAGTAGTGATTTAGAGCATTTTTTTCATATGACTATAAATAGCTTTGATTGCTTCATGTGAAAACTGTCTATTCATATCGTTTGACCATTTATGCATTGGGGAATGACTTGCATTTTTATAAATTTGATTCAGTTCTCTATGTATTTGAGAAATGAGGCCTTTATCAGGGATGTTTGCCATAAAATTGTTTCCCAGCTTTTTGCTTTCCTTTTATTCCCAGTTACATTGGTTTTGTTTGTGCAAATCTTTTTCATTTGATATAATGAAAATAATCCATTTTAAATCTTGTAATGCTCTTATCTTTTGTTTGGTCCTAAATTTTTCCTTTCCTCATAGATCTGACAGGTAAACTATTCCATGCTCTCCTAATTTTCTTTGCCCTTTATATTTAAATCATGTACTTATTTTCACCTTCTCTTGGTCGACAGTGTGAAATGTTGGTTTATATCTAGTTTCTGTTGTGCTGTTTTCCAGTTTCCCCAGAAGTTTTTGTTCAATAGTGAGTTCTTGTCAGAAACTGGGATCTTATGGGTTTATCAAATGATAGCTTCCCATGGTCATTTACTACCATCTTGTGCACCTAATCTATTTCACCGATCCACTACTCTCTCTCTCTCTCTCTCTCTATACATATACATATATATATATATATATATATATATATATATATTTAGGCAATTGGGGTTAAGTAACTTGCCCAAGGTCACACAGCTACTAACTGTGAGGTGTTTGTTCTGATCCTGGATTTGCACTCAGGCCTTCCTGACTTCAGGGCTGGTGCTTTACGCACTGCGCCACCTAGCTGCCCCCACTACTCTATTTCTTACAGTAACAGATAGCTTTGAAGATTACAATTTTACAATACAGTTTACTATCTGGTCGAGATAGTCCACCTTCCTTCTCATTTTTTTTCATTATTTCCTTTGACATTATAGAATTTTGATCTTCCAGATGAATTTTGTTATGATTTCTCTCACTTTACACATGATTTTTAGTAGTTTGATTATTATGGCAGTGAATAAATAAATGAATTTAGGTAGAATTTCTATTTTTATTACATTGGCTCATCTTATCCATGAGCAATTGATATTTTGAATTGTTTAAAAGTGACTTTATTTGTGTGAAAAGTATTTTGGGTTCATGTAATTCCTCAGTTTGACTTAGCAGGCAGACTCCGAAGTATTTTATGTTGTCTACAGTTATTTTTCATGGAAGTTTTCTTTCTATCTCTTGCTGCTGGACTTCATTGGTTATATACAGAAATGTTGATGATTTAGGTGGATTTATTATATATCCTCTAACTGTGCTAAAGTAGTTAATGATTTCTTTTTTTTAACCTTTTTATTTTTTAAATTTTATTAATTTATTTTGATTTATCAACAATCACTTCCATATGCTTTTCATTTGAAAATTTTTCTCCCCCTTCCTCCCACCCCACCCTCCCCAAGATGGCGCACAGTCTGATATAGGCTTTACATTTACATTCCCATTAAACATATTATCACATTAGTGAAGTTGTAAGTAAAAATTAAAGCCAATAGGAGAAACCATCAGAAAGATGAAACAAAACTCAACAGAAGGTAAAAGTAAGTGATAGCGATTCGACTTCCATAATTCTTTCTTTGGATGTGGACAGCATTTTCCATCCAGGCCTCTGGAGATGTCTTAGATCCTTGTAATGCTGAGAAGGGTTCAGTTTAAAATATTAGTCATGCATAATGTGGCTGTTATTGTGTACAAAGTCCTCTTGGTTCTGCTCACTTCACTCAGCATCAGACCATATAAGTCTTTCCAGGTTTTTCTGAAGTCAGCCTGTTCATCATTTCTTATAGCACAAAAGTATTCCATTACATTCATATATCACAACTTGCTCAGCCATTCCCCAATTGATGGGCATCCTCTCAATTTCCAATTCTTTGCCACCACAAAAAGAGCTGCTATGAATATTTTTGTACATGTGGGTCCTTTTCCCATTTGTTTGATCTCTTTGGGATATAGCCCTAGAAGTGCTATTGCTGGATCAAAGGGTATGCACATTTTTGTAGCCCTTTGGGCATAGTTCCAAATTGTTCTCCAAAATGGTTGGATCATTTCACAACTCCACCAACAATGTATTAGTGTTCCAATTTTCCCACATCTTCTCCAACATTTATCATTTTCCTGTTTTGTCATGTTGGCCAATCTGATAGGTGTGATGTGGTACCTCAGAGTTGTTTTGATTTGCATTTCTCTAATCAATAACGATTTAGAGCATTTTTTCATATGACTATAGATGGCTTTAATTTCTTCATCTGAGAACTGTCTGTTCATATCCTTTGACCATTTATCAATTGGGGAATGGCTTGTGTTCTTATAAATTTGTCTTAATTCTCTATATATTTTAGAAATGAGGCCTTTATCAGAGAGACTGGTTGTAAAAATTCTTTCCCAATTTTCTACCTTCCTTCTAATCTTAGTTGCATTGGCTTTGTTTGTGCAAAAACTTTTCAATTTAATGTAATCAAATTATCCATTTTGCTTTTCATAATGTTCTCTATCTCCTGTTTGGTCATGAATTCTTCTGTTCTCCATAGATCTGATAGGTAAACTATTCCTTGTTCTCCCAGTTTACTTATGGTATCAGCCTTTATATCTAAGTCATGAACCCATTTTGACTTTATTTTGGTATATGGTGTGAGATTTGGGTCTATGCCTAGTTTCTGCCATACTCTTTTCCAGTTTTCCCAGCAATATTTTTTTCAAAGAGTGGGTTCTTATCCCAGAAGCTGGGGTCTTTGGGTTTATCAAATAATAGATTACTATAGTCATTGACTACTGTGTCTTGCATATTTAACCTATTCCACTGATCCACCTCCCTATTTCTTAGCCAGTACCAAGCAGTTTTGATGATTGCTGCTTTATAATACAATTTAAGATCTGGAATTGCTAGGCCACCTTCCCCTGCATTTCTTTTCATTAGTTCCTTTGATATTCTGGACCTTTTGTTTTTCCAAATGAATCTTGTTATTATTTTTTCTAACTCTATAAAATAATTTTTGGTAGTTTGATTGTATGGCACTGAATAAGTAAATTAGCTTAGGTAGGATTGTCATTTTTATTATATTAGCTGGCCTACCCATGAGCAACTGATGTTTTTCCAATTATTTAGATCTGATTTTATTTGTGTGAAAAGTGTTTTGTAATTGTGTTCATAGAGTTCCTGGGTTTGTTTCGGGAGGTAGACTCCTAAATATTTTATAATGTCTACAGTAAGTTTAAATGGGATTTCTCTTTCTATCTCTTGCTGTTGGGCTTTGTTGGTAATATATAGAAATGCTGATGATTTATGTGGGTTTATTTTATAGCCTGCAACTTTGCTAAAGTTGTTTATTATTTCAAGTAGTTTTTTACTTGATTCTCTAGGATTCTCTAAGTATATCATCATGTCATCTGCAAAGAGTGATAGCTTTGTTTCTTCTTTGCCTATTCTAATGCCTTCAATTTCTTTTTCTTCTCTTATTGCTAAAGCTAAGGTTTCCAGTACAATATTGAATAACAGTGGTGATAATGGACATCCTTGTTTCACCCCCGATCTTATTGGAAATGCTTCTAGCCTGTCCCCATTACATATAATGCTTGCTGAAGGTTTTAGATATATGCTATTTATTATTTTAAGGAAGACTCCATTTATACCTATGCTTTCTAGTGTTTTTAATAGGAATGGGTGTTGTTTTTATCAAAAGCTTTTTCTGCATCTATTGAGATGATCATGTGGTTTCTGTTGGTTTTGGTGTTGATATGCTCAATGATGCTGATAGTTTTCCTAATATTGAACCAACCCTGCATTCCTGGTATAAATCCTACCTGGTCATAGTGTATTATTCTTGTGATAAGTTGCTGCAATCTATTTGCTAGTATTTTGTTTAAAATTTTTGCATCTATATTCATTAGAGAAATTGGTCTATAATTTTCTTTCTCTATTTTGACTCTTCCTGGTTTAGGTATCAACACCATATTTGTATCATAAAAAGAATTTGGTAAGACTCCTTCTTCACCTATTTTCCCAAATAGTCTATATAGTATTGGAATTAATTGTTCTTTAAATGTTTGATAGAATTCACATGTAAATCCATCTGGCCCTGGAGATTTTTTCCTAGGGAGTTCATCAATGGCTTGTTCAATTTCTTTTTCTGAGATGGGGTTATTTAAGTATTTTACTTCCTCTTCGGTTAATCTGGGCAATTTATATTTTTGTAAATATGTATCCATTTCACTAAGATTGTCAAATTTGTTGGCATATAGTTGGGCAAAATAATTCCTAATTATTGTTTTAATTTCCTCTTCCTTGGTGGTAGCTTGCCCTTTTCATTCTTGATACTAGTAATTTGGTTTTCTTCTTTCTTTTTTTAATTAAATTAACCAAAGGTTTATCTATTTTATTGTTTTTTTTCATAAAACCAGCTCTTAGTTTTATTTATTAGTTCAATAGTTTTCTTAATTTCAATTTTATTAATTTTTCCTTTGGTTTTCAATATTTCTAATTTGGTGTTTAGTTGAGGATTTTTAATTGTTCTTTTTCTAGTTTTTTTAGTTGTATGCCCAATTCATTAATCTCCTCTTTTTCTATTTTATTTATGTAAGCATTTAGAGATATAAAACTTCCCCTAAGAACTGCTTTGCTGCATCCCATAGTTTTGGTATGTTGTCTCATTATTGTCATTCTCTTGAATGAAATTATTGATTGTTTCTATGATTTGTTGTTTGACCCAATCATTTTTTAGGATTAGATTATTTAGTTTCCAATTATTTTTTAGTCTATCTTTCCATGGCCCTTTATTACATATAATTTTTATTGCATCATGATCTGAAAAGGATGCATTTAATATTTCTGCCTTTCTGCATTGGATTGTGAGGTTTTTATGCCCTAGTACATGGTCAATTTTTGTGTATGTGCCATGTACTGCTGAGAAAAAAGTATATTCCTTTCTATCCCCATTCAGTTTTCTCCAGAGGTCTATCATACCTAACTTTTCTAATGTTCTATTCACCTCCTTAACTTCTTTCTTGTTTATTTTGTGGTTAGATTTATCTAGTGCAGAGAGGAGGTTCAGGTCCCCCACTAGTATAGTTTTGCTGTCTATTTCTTCCTTTAACTCCCTGAACTTCTCCTGTAAGAATTTGGGTTCTATACCATTTGGTGCATATATGTTTAGTAATGATATTACTTCATTGTCTATGGTGCCTTTTAGCAGGATGTAGTTTCCTTCCTTATCTCTTTTGATTAGATCTATTTTTGCTTTTGCTTTGTCTGAGATCAGGATTGCTACCCCTGCTTTTTTTACTTCAGCTGAGCATAATATATTCTGCTCCAGCCTTTTACCTTTACCCTGTATGTGTCACTCTTTTTCAAATGTGTTTCCTGTAAACAACATATTGTAGGATTATGGTTTTTAATCCATTCTGCAATCCATTTCCTTTTATGGGAGAGTTCATCCCATTCACATTCACAGTTATGATTACTATCTGTGTCTTTTTCTCCATCCTTTCCCCCCATTTATGCTTTTCTTTCTCCTTTTTCCTTCTCCCCCTTCACTAGTGTTTTGCTTTTGACCACCCTCCTTCAGTACCTCCTCTCTTTTATTATCCCTTTCCCTTTTCTTCCCCTTTACTCTTACTGCTTTTCCCTCCCTTCTTTCCCCCTCCCTTTTCTTTCCCCCTCCTTTCTTTCCCTTTTCCCTCCTACTGCCTATAGGGCAAGTTAGATTTCTATACCTAACTGATTTATTATGCCCTTCTTGAGCCAAATCTGATGAGAGTAAGGTTCAAACAATGCTCCCCCCCCTTCTTTCCCTCTGCTGTAATAGGATTTTGTGTCTTTTCCTGTAATGTAATTTACCCTTGTCTGCCTCCTCCTTTCTCAGTACATTTTCTAAGATCAGATTGATCCACTTATTTGGATCCATTTAACCCACTTGATTAGATTTTTTTTTATCATTACATCAAAGTCAACTAATATCCACCCTCTTTATGTATACTCCTTTAACATGGTGTAATAACAATACAGTTCTCAAGGGTTGCAAGTGTCATATTCCCTTGTAGGGTTTAAACAGCCCCCCCCTTATTAACAACATATTGTATCTTTCTGTCCCATTTACCTTTTTAAGTCCTTCTTGAGTCTTGTACTTGAAGATCAAATTTTTTGTTGAGCTCTGGTCTTTTTATCAGGAAAGTTTGGAAGTCTCCTATTTGTTGAATATCCATCTCCTCCCTTGAAAAATGATGCTCATTTTTGCTGGGTAATTGATCCTTGGCTGCATTCCAAGCTCCTTTGCCTTAGAATATCATGTTCCATGCCCTGTGGTCTTTTAATGTAGAAGCTGCAAGGTCCTGTGTAATCCTGACTGTGGTTCCATGATATTTAAATTGTTTCTTTCTGGCTGCTTGCAGCACCTTCTCTTTCATCTGGTAATTTTGGAATTTTGCTATTATATTCCTTGGCTTGTCAATTTGGGATCTCTTTCAGGTGGTGATGGTGGATTCTTTCTATGGTTATTTTCCCTTCTGGTTCTAGGACTTCAGGCAGTTTTCCTTTATGATTTCCTGAAAGATACTGTCCAGGCTCTTTTTTTCATCATGATTTTCAGGTAGTCCAATAATTTTTAAATTGTCTCTCCTGATCGATTTTCCAGGTCGGTTGTTTTACTGATGAGGTATTTTACTTTTCATCTATTTTTTCATTTTTTGTTTCTGTTTGACTGATTCTTGCTCTCTCATAGAGACATTAGTTTCCATTTGTCCAATTCTAGTTTTTAACAGATTGTTTTCTTCTGTTAGTTTTTGTACTTCCTTCTTCAATTGGCCAATTGTGTTTTTAGGGACTTGTTTTCTTCAGTGTTTTTTTTCCAATTGGCCAATTGTATTTTTGAAGGACTCTTCTACCTCTCTCATTTGACTATTAAAATCCTTCTTGAGCTCTTCTAAGAAGGCTTTTTGGGCTTCAGACCAGTTCCCTTTTGTTGTTGCAGATGTGGGTTTGTTGACAATGTTGTCCTCTTCAGAATTTCTGTCTTGATCTTCACTCTTCTCATAATATGAATCTATGGTACGTTTCTTTTTACTCATGGTGTTTCTTTATTCCCTGGCCTTTAAAGAGATTGAGCTCTCCTGCTGGGGAACAGAGGGCACTGACCCAAGCTTCTTGTGTTGGGAGCCTAGGTCTTGGTCACTGGCTTTGTGTGCTGGGGCCTCTTATGCTGGCAATTGGAGGCTGTAGGTTTCTGGCAGCTTACCTCGTGTTGGGCTGGAATCAGCAAGGCTGGAACTTTCAGGCAATTCTAGGTTGCCTGCTTTTCCTTTCCTTTAGCTTTTTCAGCTCCTTTTAGATGGGTGCTGCAGGGTGTTTATCTGCCTGGGGCCCCTGCAGTGTTGTCTCCCTCTTTTCTGCTAATGCACTGGGAGATTCCTTTGCTGAGACACCTGGTGGTTTTCTGAGCTGGTTTCCACCGGTTCCCCGCCCTCACTGAGGCACTCAGAGGTCCAGGTGTTGGTGTTTGCCTTCTACCACCTGGGCTTCAGGATTTCTTCACAATTGGAGGCTTGCAGGGCTCCTATAGCTCACCTGGTGTTGGGTTGGAACCAGCAAGGCGGGGCTTTAGGAAGCCTTTAGGTTGTTTTCTTCACCTCCTTTCAGATGAATGCTGCAGGGTACTTATCTGCCTGGGGCCCCTTGTAGTTCTGCCTCCCTTATTTTTGCTGAGGCACTGGGAGACCCATTTGCTGGGCTGCTGCACTGCTGCTCCCCATCTTTCTTCTAGTTCAGGTGTTCCAGGGTTTTTTTCTGGGGTGATATTTTCTGCGTTTTCAGAGGTTGATAGGGGGAGAAGTGACAGCAACTACATTTTCACTCCGCCATCTTGGCTTCCGGAAGCAGAAGTCAGTAGTTAATTATTTCAACTAGTTTTTAGTTTATTCTCTAGGATTCTCTACATATACCATCTGCAAAGAGTCATACATTTGTTTTCTCACTGCTTATTCTAATTCCTTCAATTTCTTTTCTTCTCTTATTGCTAGAGGTAATATTTCCAGTACAATATTGAATGATAGTGATGATAGTGGGCGTTCTTGATTCACCTCTGATCTTACTGGCAAACCTTCTAGTTTATCCCTATTACAGATGCTTGCTGATGGCTTTAGATAGAAACTGTTTCTTATTTTAAGGAAAGCTCCATTTATTCCATGCTCTGTAGTGCTGGCCCATGGCGGGAGGGGATGAGTAAATTTGGGAAGAGGTCCTTAGATCATAAACTGTTGGGGCTGGGAGGATCCTTATGTAAAAGTGTGGAACTTCACTGATTATCCCACCCCCTGCAAAGTAAGTAAATACATGCCTTCCTTAGACATGAATAATTATTAACCGAATCAATAAATTAATCACAACTAAGTGTGGACAGGGTCTGCATATACCTTCAGGAATGAATCAAAAGCACTGTCATAGGGGATTTGGTCAAGCCTTTAGGAACTTGTATGAAAGAGAGGACCCACACTAGAAAAAGATAGAGGGCCCTAGGGTTTGGAATTAGAGAGGAAGAAGCAGATTCATAGCAAGCTGAGCCAAGAACTGGCAGAGCTGGGTCAATCAGCAACAAGAGAAAGACAAGGTAGCACTGAGCTGTGGCAAAGAAGGAAATTATCAAAGATAGACACTAGCTCTATGAGCATCTCAAAATAGAAGACCCAGGCTGGTGCCCGCAGTGTACACACTTACTTGAGGACTAAAGATAGTTCCAAGAAGAGGTCTGCTCCTTCCCCAACTTCCCCTCTTAATACCTGTCTAGTCATAGACACAATAGTAATCTGCTTTTAGTTACACAAAGGTTTCTAGTAACCTGAATTTTGCCTCAACCACAAAGAGGTCAGAGGTTAAATAGAGACAGGCATAAATGTCAATTTAAGCAGAGAGCCTGTTAAATGTTAGCGTCTTTCAAATTTTAGGGATTTTTCTAACCCATAATGTTTCATCTAAAAGAAATTCCTCAAAGCTGCAGAAAAGGAAACCTTGTAGATTGAGGTGGGGCATTATATTACCACTGGGTTCACTTTAAAAATGAGCTCAGGATTGTAAGATGGTATTACACTTAAATGACAGATAACAGAATATTGAAGGTGGGAACATCCTTAGATCATAGAATAGGAGATCTGGGAGGACCAGAGATCAGAGAATATGGAATGTCAGAGCTGGAAGGGACCCTGGAGCACAAAATTTCAGAGGCTGGGAAGATCATATTAGCATCACAGAATGCCAGAGCTGAAAGGAACCTTGGAAACCAAAATGTCACTGATCCAGGGGAGCTCTATAGACTGGCCACACTAGAAGGTCCTCAGCATACAGAAACAGAGCTGGAGGGTCTTCAGAACACGGAATATCTTTGCTGGAAAGGTTTTTGCCTAAGCCCACATGCTTTGTGCCAGAGATCTTCCCAGTTAGGGAACTGAGGTCAAGTCTATTGAAACAATTGCCTAGTATCATTGAAACTTCAAAACTAATGACGACCAAGCTCTTCCTCTCACCATCTCACCTCTAGCAGAAACTGGGCTGTGTAGGGTGCAAATGTAGCCTACTTAATCCTGGAGTGAGGCCCTCCTCCCAGTGATTTTTAGTAATAACTAAATAAAAAAGCAAAAAGGAATGTTTCCCTTGCAAGGTAGCACAAATAAACACATGTAAGCCCAGCAGAGCTTAACCTCTGCCATTATATGCTTGACTGGTGCTAGCTGATTTGGATCAATCACTACAAATTATTGATAAGGTGAATCATTTAATCAATGTAAATGTGAAAGCATAAAGAGGCATTGAAACCACCTGTGCCAAAAAGACCAACCCTGGGCTCCAGGATGTTTGCTCCAGGCTTGTTCAAAGAGCATGGTGTAGGATGGAGGTCTCACATCTTTTCCAGTGGAAATCCAGATCAAGTTAGCCTCCCCACCTTTGGTGGAATTACAATCTCTCTAGAGGCAAAATTTTGTGTCCAGCAAGTCAGGAACAACTAGTTCCATTCAACGGTTGTCTTGGTGACAGGTTGTTGCCACGGATACCTGGAATCCTCAGTTCCTGGCACTCAGGCTATGTGTTTATCAGGCCTCCATTATGATCCCTAGGCCTGGAGGAGGGGAGGGTTTCTTTCCAAATCTGTCCTGGAGTGCCAGCTGGGAGCAGATATAAATCACAAAAGGCTAAAAATATCAGGAGGTACTCATAAATACACACATATGTACATGTAGGAAATGTGTATGTTGCATATATTGAGAATCAGAGACAAAAAACAGAGACAGAGACAGAGACAGAGACAGACAAAGAGAAATACAGATGCTGACTGCATAATAGTATGCATAAGAAGACACATAAAGCAAGCAGCTGTTGCCATGAGACATGCATCAGGGAAGATGGTGGTGATGTTCTGACTTGACTGGCACATGCTGCCCATCTCTGCACCAAATGCCTTTGAAAGATAATCCTCACCACTGTCTAAAACAGTTAACAGACCTCCTCAAGTAGTCAGAGCATGTCCTGAAGGACGATTGCCAGATACCATTCCTATAATCTGCAAAATTGTCAAAGAGAGAGTTGCCGTGGCAATTCCATCTTTTCAAGTTCTCATCTTATTTGCATTTTCATTATATTTGACATTGTCTTTAGAATTTTTCCAGAGAAAAATTGGTGGAGGCTATTGATTATTTAACAGCCCCTAATCTCCCATCTCCTTCAAGCACAGCTAATTTGTTAAGCACTTACTACATGCAAAAAACTGTACTAAGTGCTGTAGTATATACCTCCACTGGCAGTCCCAACTTCTGCCTTCTGAAACCCACAAATCTATGTTGATATATTCAAAGTTATTATCCCAAAAGAGTTTCTAATTTGGTGAAACTGTCCTTCATGATTCAAAGAGAATGAAGGGAAGTAGGAAGGAGAAGAACAGAACATCTAGTTTTGGAACTTGCCTCAGGGGGGCTGTTCCCCCTAATCTCCACCTTTCCTCATTCTTGCTCCACTCTTCTGCAGACTAACATTATGCTGAACATTCAGTAGATACTCAACAAATGGTTTCTGTTCTACAGCAATTTGCCTTAAAATCTAATAAACAAGGAACTGCCTAACTCAGATTTTGTTTTGTCACTTCTGTTCTTCCTCAAAATTTTTGAGCCTACAATGATGTTCCCAATTCTCCCAACTCTTTCATGTGTATAATCGTTGTTACTACTTTTCTTTTCTCTGACTCTAACAAACAAGAAAAGTTTTTGCAGGTCCTACAGTCAGCAAGCAGCTTCCTTTGTACAGTGTCAGTCTATCTAGAAGTCTCAGTATCTCTCTTGTGCCAGGCTGTTAGAGGAGGCTTGAGCACCAGCAGTCTCTTCATTCAGGATCAATGTTGGGATGAAATGAGGTTCTCAGAAGACATTGGACAGTTAACAGTATCAGGTTTCCTTTGAGCTAACACAGCATAGAATTACACCAATGATATAGTGACACAGCTTCTGTGGCCACAGCCCCTCTTGTCTCCGCATAAACAGATTTGGTAATCGGAGCAGGCTGTTGGGGAAGAGTATGAGGACTTGAGTGGCCTTCAGAAATCCATCAAGTTGGAGACATGTTGATTGCCCATTGCTCAGACTTTTTATGACCTTAGGGGACCAGGAAGCTACATCTGGGGAAACAGGGGCCAATCAGGTTCCTTTCCATCAATAGACATTTTTTAAGCTGCTTCCTATGTACCAGGCTCTGTGCTACACTGGAAAGAATTTTAAGACAGTCCCGGCTCTCTCAAGGACCTCACACACTAATGAGGGAGTCAGCAATCAAATAGCTATGAACAAATAAGCCATATACAGAAAATACCGCAAATAAACAACATAACGAAAGTGCTAGAAATTTTAGAAAAAGGGAAAAGCTTTCTATAGATGGTGGGATTTTAGGTGAGACTTGAAGAAAGCCAGGGAAGTCAAGTGGCAGAGATGAGGTGGGAGAATGTTCCAGGTGTGGGGGACAGCCACTGGAAGAAAATGCCCAGATTTGAGAGATGGAGGATCTTGTACTAGAAACAGCAAGGAGACTAGCATCGCTGGACTGAAGAGTACATCACTGGGGTGAGGGGAGGTGCAGGGGGAGTGTGTAAGGTGTAAGGAAACTGGAAAATTGAGGGTGGGTAGTTTATGAAAGACTTTGAATGCCAGGGAGGATTTTATATTGGATCCTGAGTTGATAAGGAGCCATTGGATTTGATTGCATAGAAAAGCAGGGGTTGAGCGAGGGCACATAGTCAGACTTGTGCTTTGGGAAGATGATTTTGACAGCTGAGTGTAGGACAGACTGCAATGGGGATGTTTTGGGGGTAGAGACTCCAGCCATATGGCTGTCTCATTCGTCCATTGCATGAATTGATGAGGGCCTGCCCTGGGGCTGTGGCAGTGTCAGAAGAAATAAGGGGGCGGGGGGATATATGAGAGTAATATTCCAAAGGTAAAACTCAGAGATCTTGGCCACATCTTATTTTTTGGGTGGTAAGAAGTTCCAGAGTGAAGATGACACTTAGGTTGTGGGCCTGGGTGACTTGGAAGATGGTGGTACCTTCAATAGTAATAAGGACTTTTTAAAGAGATGAGTGTTGAGGAAAGGGGGATGGAAAGAGTTCCATTTGGGGCACATTGAATTTGAGATGTCTACAGGACATCCACTTGGATATGTCCAATAGGCAAGTTGGAGATGCAAGACTGGATGGAGGTCAGCAGAGAGGTTCAGATTGGAAAGTAGATGTGACAATCATCTGTGAAGAGAAGATAATTGAATCCAAGGGGACTGATGAGAGCAGCAAGTGAAATAACATCAAAGGGCAGCTAGGTGGTGCAGGGATAGAGCTCTGGCCTTAGAGTCAGAAGGAACTGTTCAAATCCAGGGTCAGACACATGACAGTTACTAGCTGTGTGACCCTGGGCAGGTCACTTAACTTGTCAAAAAAAGAACAAAAAACACAAAAAACAAACAAAAAAAGAAATAGTATCAAGATAGAAGGGAAGGCAGCCCAGGACGAAGCCCAGTGAGACACTCATGCTTACCAGGCATGACCAGGATGAAAATCAAAGATGAGGATACTGAGAAGCAATGGCCATGAGGTGCTTGGGGGCGGTGCTGTGTTTTACCTTTCTTTGTATTTCCTGCTTGGTACAGGGCCTGACACAAATGTTTATTAAATGATTAAAAGGAGATCCTGGAGAGAATAACATCCCAGAAATATAGAAAGATAAAAGTCAAGAGAAGGGCGAAAAAACAAAGTAAAGTGATCAGGAAAAGTAAGATTGAGAAAAGGATATTAGATTTGGCATCTAAGAGATGGTTAGCAACATTAGTGAGAGTAGTTTCTTTTGAATGATGAGGTAAGAAGGTGGATTGTAGAAACATAAGAAGAGAAAAGCAAATAGAGGTGACTACTGTAAATAGTCTTTATCAAGGAGTTTAGCCACAAAAGAGAAGTAATATATGGAATGATAATTAGAAGGGATGGATGGATCCAGGGAGAGATTTTTTTTTTAAGGATTGGGGAGGCACAGACATGTTTTTGGCAGGGGGAAACAGCCAGTGCACAGGGAGAAATTGAAGATAAGTGAGAGAATGGGGATGATAGAGGGAGGAATCTGCTGGAGGAAATGGACTGGAAGGGGACCCCTTGTGTAAGTAGAGAGAGGTTTGGCTCAGTAAGGAGAAAATACGTCTCTATGTGTGAGACGGGTGGAAGAGGACATAATGGCAGAAGGCATGTGAGTGATCTGAGAAGTGGAGTGGAGAAGAAGGCGTTCTCAGGGAATGACCTCAGTATTTTCAGTAAAGTATGAAGCAAAGTTTTTAGCTAAGAGAGTGAGTGGGTGCAGGAAGGAGCCATGGGAAGTTTGAGAAGGGTTGAAAATTGTCTGAAGAGCCATTGTGCTGAGTGTGATAATGAGTTAGTTAGAGAAGTATAAAAAAGCATTAAAAGTGTTTTGGAGCACCAGGAATTTCACTTGTTTTATATGGCCTGGACCATAGTACCCCAATCACCTCAGCTACAGTCATGCCTGTACCTCTCAGAGTCATCCACCCATCCCTTAGAACCTTCTGCCTGCCAAATCAGGGGGAGCATTTCCTGCTTTCCAGTGCCCTTCTCAGAAGATGGCCTTCTTAAAGTAGTCACTCTCTTAGATAGGATCTAGTGTAGAAA
Organism: Phascolarctos cinereus; assembly: GCF_003287225.1. NCBI lineage: Eukaryota > Metazoa > Chordata > Mammalia > Diprotodontia > Phascolarctidae > Phascolarctos > Phascolarctos cinereus. The sequence goes on from NW_027555378.1 coordinate 522,801, forward strand.
GACCCTCTCCTATTTCTGCAAAAATGGATAAAAACAGACTCAGAAAGTATCCTAACAAAAATCAGTATAATAAACACAAAGATCAACACTTCCTCATTAAAAAGGAGGGAGAGGATTGAGACATGTTCTCAAAGTACATATTAAACAAGTTTAAAACAGACAGAAATATAGTTGGATGCAAAAGATGTAAAATTTCACTTAGCAATATTAAAAGCAAGCTTAAAAAAATAGATACTTACCCCTGGATATATCCAGTATATCTGAAAGTGGTCAATCTCTGGGGGAATCCTATAAAATAGAAAAGATTAAAGAGTGGAGTCCAAATACGCTCCATAGGTGACATTCCACATGAATTCAACCAACAGTGTGTGTACAGAGAACCACTGAACACATGCTCGAAATGTGGGTTGGTTTATAGAAATGGAGGGGGTTTCTGATGGCAATTCCACATCAAGTCATTATCAGCAGAATTTAGGGATTGTGTTTAAGGAGCCCAGATTTAGCAATCATCACAAACTGTGGAAGGAAATAGAAACTGAGCAAGACTTCACTGCAGATTGTAAAACATTAGTGTTTAATGAGTACTTAGCAAGCATGAACTGGGGCCATAATTATCCATCAGAAGCTCAATAGCTTTCAAAAGTGTACATCTGGTAATCTAAGTCTAAGAATGAGTGGACAAACAACAAATCATAGAAAAATCAATAACTTCATCCAAGAGAATGACAATGAGACAATACACCAGAACTTATGGGATGCAGCCAAAGAAGTTCTTAGGGGAAATTTTATATCTCTAAATGCTTACATGAATAAAATAGAGAGAGGAGACCAGTGAATTAGCATGCCAACAGAAAGCCAGAAAATAAACAAATTAAAAATCCACAATTAAATACCAAATTAGAAATTCTAAAAATCAAAGGAGAGATTAATAAAATTGAAAGTAAAAAAAAAAACTATTGGAACAATAAATGAAACTAAGAGCTGGTTTTATGAATAAAGCAATAAAATAGATAAACTTTTGGTTAATTTGATTAAAGAAAAGAAAGAAGAATACCAAAGTACCCACATTCAAAATGAAAAGGACAAATTTACCCTTAGTGAACAGGAAATCAAAACAATAATAAGGAACTATTTTGCCCAATTGTATGCCAATAAATTTGACAATCTTAGTGAAATGGATGAATACTTACAAAAAATAAATTGCCCAGATTGACAGAAGAGGCAATAAAATACTTAAATAACCTGATTTCAGAAAAAAAGAAATTGAAACGCCATCAATGAACTCCCTAAGAAAAAATCTCCAGGGTCAGATAGATTCACAAGTGAATTCTACCAAACATTTAAAGAACAATTAATTCCAACAGTGCATAAACTATTTAGAAAAATAAGAGGAGTCCCACCAAATCCTTTCTATGATACAAACATGGTGCTGATGCCTGAACCAAGAAAAGGGAAAACAGAGAGAGAAAATTATAGACCAATTTTCCTAATTAATGTAAGTGCAAAAGTTTTAAATAAAACATTAGCAAAAACATTAGAGCTACTTATCACAAGGATAACACAGTATGAGCAATTTGGATTCACACCAGGAATGTAGTTCTAGTTCAATATTAGGAAAACAATCAGCATAAATGACTACATAAATAAAAACTTAAACGAAAACATATGATTAACTCAATAGATGTAGAAAAAGCTTTTAACAAAATACAGCACCCATTCCTATTAAAAATGTAAGAGAGCATAGGAACAAATGGAGTTTTCCTTAAAATGATAAGTACCATCTATCTAAAACCATCAAAAAGCATTATATATACAGGGAGCAAGCTAGAAGCATTTCCAATAAGATCAGGAGTGAAACAAGGGTGTCCATTATCACCACTATTATTTGATACTGTACTAAAAAAGTCAGTTTTAGTAATAAGAGAAGAAAAAGAAATTGAAGGAATTAGAATAGGCAATGAAGAAACAAAGCTATCACTCTTTGCAGACAATGTACTGGTATACTTAGAGAATCCTGAAAAACTACTTGAAATAATTAACAACTTTAGCAAAATTGCAGGATATAAAATAAACCCACACCAATCATTTCTATATATTACTAACAAAGCCAAGTAGGAAGAGATAGAAAGAGAAATTCCATTTAACATAACTGTAGAAAACATAAAATATTTCTAAGTCTACTTGCCAAAACAAACCGAGGAACTATATGAACACAATTAGAAAACACTTTTCACACAAATAAAGTCAGATCTAAAAAAAAAGGAAAATATCATTTGCTGATGGGTAGGCTGAGCTAATATAATAAAAATGATACACTTACCTAAGGTAATTAATTATTTAGTGCCATACCAAACTTCCAAAAAGTATTTTATAGAGCTAGAAAAAATAATAAAATTCATCTGGAGAAAACAAAGGTCCAGAATATCAAGGGAAATAATAAAAAGAAATGCAAGGTAAGGTGGCCTAACCATTATAGATCTAAAACTGTATTATAAAGGAGCAATCATCAAAACTTCTTGGTACTAGATAAGACAAAAGAGTGATGGATCAGTGGAAGAGGCTAGATACGCAAGACACAGTGTTAATATTGTAATCTGTTTGATAAACTCAAAGACCTCAGCTTCTGGGATAAGAACTCTTTATTTAACAAAAACTACAGGAAAACTGGAAAATAGTATGACAGAAACAAGGCATGGATCAACATCTTATACCCTATACCAAGATAAGGTCAAAATGAGTACATGATTTAGATATAAAGGGTGAGACCATAAGCAAATTAGGAGAGCAAGGAATAGTTTACCTGTCAGATCTATGGAGAAGGGAAGAAGAAGAGATAGACCAAACAAGAGACAGAAAACATTTAACAAGTTCACATTGTTTTCTGGACAGCTAGGTATTCTGTGGGGCCTGAAGTCAGGAAGACTCATCTCCTTGAGTTCAAATCTGGCCTCAGACACTTTGTGTGACTTTGAGCAAGGTCACTTAACCCTGTTTCCCTCAGTTCTTCATCCACTAAATATGCTGCAGAAGGAAATGGCAAACCATTCCAATATTTTTGCCAAGAAAATCCCAAATGGGGTCAGAAAAATTCAGACAGAATTAAACAACAATGAGAAATGTTTTCATAATCACTGATCTATAGTATGGTTAGGGATATGCTACTGATAATTACCCAATCCCCTTTCATTCTCAGTCTCCACCCCATCATTTCCCTTGAGATATATGACCCCTTTTAAATAAAATTATTGATGTTTTCTGTTTCTTACATCACCAGGGTATCCCATGTATGCCTTCCTCTCCCCATCCTCAAAGGTCATGCCTTGTAAAAAATTGTATTTTTTTTTGTTTTGGGGGAAAAGAAATGCAAGCACAACTGATCAATTCATTCTTGAGAAGGTGTGCAATGTGTTACACTTATGCACCTCTCTCCTGAATGATGTCGGGTAATGGTGTCTTCTCATATTTCCTTTTCAATACCACTTGACCTTTAATGTTTTGTTACTGGCATGTTTAATTTTTTCCATCATTCTTTCTATAAAAATTGTTGTAGTTACTGTAAATATATATCTATATATATCTATGTACACACACACACACACACACACTGTTTTCATGGGTCTTCTTAATTCACTTTGCATCAGTTCACAAAGATCTTTCCATACTTCTCTGTAATCATCATACACATCATTTCTTACAGGACGGTTGCAGTATCCCCTAAAATTTATGTTCCATGCCTTCTTTAACCACTGATGAGCATCTGCTTTGTTTCTAATCAATAGCTGTTACAAAAAGTGTGATTATAAATATTTTGGAATATATGGGGTCTTTTTTCTTATTGATGCCTTCCTTGGACTTTAATGCAGTCCTCGTTTTGAATGCTTTGGACATTTTTATTACTTTCTTTTCATAACTCCAAATTACCTTCCAAATGGATGTGTCATGTCTCAGCTCCACCAAGAATGTATTAGTGTGTGTATATCCTCACACCCTTTTTTAAAGTATCAAAGCCATATATGTGCCATAAAAAGAATCTGATAGGACTCCTTTTTTTACCTGTTGTTTCAAATAATTTGTATACTGTTGGGATGAATTTTTAAAAATGTTTGGTAGAATCACTTTCAAATCCATCTAGTCCTGGGACTTTTTTCCCTAGGGAACTCATTTATGCTTTGTTCAATGTCTTTCTTTTTTTTTAAGATAAGGTTATTTAAGAATTCTATTTCCCCTTCTGTTAACATGGGCAATTAATATTTTTGAAAGTATTCATCCATTTTATGTAGTTTGTCAGTTTTGCTGGCAAATGATTGGACAAAATAACTTCTAAGCATTGCATTCATTTAATCTTCGTTGGTTATGCATTCACCATTTCATTTTTGAGATTCGTAATTTGGTTTTCCTCATTCTTTTTGTTAATCATGTTAACTAATGGTTTATCAATTTTATTAGTATTTTCATAAAGCCAGCACCTACATTTACTTATTAGTTCATTTTTGAAAACTTTCCTAATCTCATCTTTGATTTAGTGATTTCCATTTTGATGTTTAATTGGAGATTTTTCATTTGTTCTTTTTCTACTTTTAAAAAGTTCATGTCCAAATCCTTGATCTGTTCTTTCTGTCTTTTTTATTGATGTAAGCATTTAGAGATAGGAATTTTCCCCTAAGTGCTTCTTTGGCTATGTCCCAAAAATTTTGGTATGTTGCCTCATTGTGGTAATTCTCTCTAATGAGATTATTAGTTGATTCTATGATTCGTTCTTGGATTCGCTCATTCTTGAGGATTAGGTAATTTCATTTCTAATTAATTTTTAATCTATGCTTTCACATCTTGGTTATTTGTATTGCATTGTGCTCTGCAAACCTGCATTTAATTTTTGTGTTTTTCTCCATTTGGGTATGAGGTTTTTATGAGCTAACATATGTTCATTTTTTGTGAAGGTGTCGTGTATAGCTGAGAAAAAGTTATGTTCCTTATTTTTTCCATTCATTTTTCTCTAGAGTTCTATCATATCTAACATTTCTAAAATTCTTTTCTTTTCCTTAACTTTTGTTTTATTCATTTATGCATAGATTTTTCTAATTCTGAGTGAGGGAATTTGAGGTCACCCCGTATTACAGTTTTACTGTCTATTTCCTTCTTTAAGTCATTTAACTTTTCCTTTGAGAAGTTGGATGTTCTGACATTTGGATCATATTTGGCAGGTATTGATATTATGTTATTGTCTGTGGTACATTTTAGCAAGATAGACTTTTCCTGACTTTCTCTTTGAATTAGGACTATTTCAGCTTTTGCTTTATCTCTTTTCATGATTCCTTCTCTTGCCTTTAATATTTTAGCTAAAGCGTAAGTGTGTGTGATGTGAGACTGGGAGAGTGGATTGTCGAGCTTTAGGCCTTTTCACTCTGCTGTTTTCAGAGCTAGTTCTGGGCATTTGAAAGTTTTTATTCCAAAATGATGTGATCTGGGGAGAGGTTTGGTCACTGCTTTCCTGGTCTGTGCTGTGGTCTTTACCCAGGAAGAACTGTTAATCCCTTGGGACTGCCATCAGTACTGCTCCACAGGGTCCCTGCTCCCTTTTGACTAGAAGTGACACTACCCCTCGGGACTCCTGTTTCCTTGGGATTGGAAGAGATACTGTTCCTCAGGGTCACTGCTCCCTCTTGCAGAAAGTGCTCCTCTCTGTTCTTGAACTGTGACCCAGAAGTCTGTATAGGCAATGGAATGTCCAAATCACTTCCAATCTTGTCTCTAGTGCTAGCACAGGGGTCTCCATAATCTCTTTCTAGCTAATTGCTAAGTCCCACTATTGTCTCTGTCTGGAGAGCTCTTAAAGCTACTGCTGCTTCTGACTACTAAAATTAATTATCTGAAATAGAAAATAATTCTGAGGTACAAAGTTTCCAAGTAAATAAATAATGATTTCATTGTAATGGTTGATAATTTCCCTTTCATTCAGGTCAATGAATCAGTCAGTAATTCATGAGAAAGGCATGATTTGCAGAGCTTATTTTTATAACAGAAAAGTGGAATGAAGATTACATCAATCCTAGGAAACTTGTTTGGAACATAATTCAGTTGGATAAAGCAGGTCATCAGACTGCTTTCTGTCTCCCAGGCTTTCTTAACCCAAATTTGTGCTGTTGGCAACATTTAGCTATCAAAGTGAGATTACCCCAGATGTCCTTGGCCCACAGCTGAAGTATTTTGCAACCAGAAAGTTTCCTTTCAAGGGGCCCTTAGTTTGAACTAAGACTGGGAAAGGGTAACTCGTGTTTTGTAATTAGCAGTCATCCCCTATCCCCATCCTGCACTTACCAGAAAGCGAAATTCAGCCTTAGAAGATCACTCTATTGAACTCATACTTAAGCTCTAGCTGAAGAAAAATAAGAGCACTTATCAACTAAGATATGGGGGTGCCAGGCATGCAGATAAATGGGCAGAGCAAGAAGTGTCCTCTGTCAGCACTGGAGGTCTCTGCACATCCAAAACCCTTTTCTTTCCTCCTTCCCATCTCTCCCACCGCTTAGATTGTTGACCTCATTTAAATTTTTTTGTTGATCTCTTCTCTATTTTACATTGTGGTGTCCCATGTATCCCTTCCTCTCCCTCTCCTCCTCCCTGAGAGCCATGCCACGTGAAAATGATATTTCTTTTATCTTAGGAAAGAAAAGCAGCCAACAAAACTATATAATAAACAGAAGAAAAGAGATTTGTGACAGGAGGCAATCTCCCTAAGAACATTCCAGTTACTGCAGGCTTGCTCTCTGTGCAAGCACATCTAGCCTCAGAACAATCAGCAGACAAGATATTTGGGGCTGCTGGTACAATCTCTCAGAATAGTCCAGTTACTACAGGCTTGCTCTCTATGAAATACATCAAGGGAAAAATGGATATTTAATGAAATAGAGATTTCTGAAACATTCCTGATGACAAGACCGGAGCTGAAGAGAAAATGACTTTCAAATACAAGACTCAAAAGAATCATTAAAATGAAATATGAAAGAGAAATCATAAGCAACTCAATAAGGTTAACTTGGTGCATTTTTATACAGGAAGGTGATACACATCCCTTCTAAGAATTTTATCATTATTAGAGCAAGTAAAAGGATTCTGCATAGAAAAAAAATTTGAGAGTGAGCCAGTTAGGTTAAGATGATGTAAAATAAATGGATAGACAAGAAATATGAATGTCCTGGGAGAAGCCAGAATGGAAAGAAAGAATGGGGGAAATGATCTCACATAAAACAGGTGTGCAAGGAAGAGCTGGTACCCTATAGTGGAAAATGGTAGGGGGAGAGTGGCCAATGCTCAAACCTCAGTCACATCTAAATTGGTTCAAAAAGGGAAAATATTTGTATCTCTATTTATATATGTATCTATATATACTTACTCAATAGGTCATAAAATCCTACCTTACCCTAGAGGTAAGTAAGAGAATGAGCAAAAAGAAGGAAAAACTGGTGATGAAAGGGTGGACAGATAAAAGGTTACAGTGTTCATGTGTGTAACATAAATTAGAGGAGGGACAAAAAAAAGAGAGAGTGAAGGAGAAACAGAAGAAAGTAAGAAGAAGGGAAAGGAATACTTCTTAATCCTAACTGTGTGAATGGGACGAAGTCACTGATAAAATGGAATCAGGTAGCAGAATGGCTTAGAAACTAGTATCCAAAAATAAGATATTTTTTGGTTTTTTGTTTGTTTGTATTTTCTAACAAGAAACACACTTGAAACAAAGAGAGAACCACAGAGTTAAAATGGGCTAGAGCAGAAACTGTTATACCTCACTGAAGTAAAAAATGGAGGGGTAGCAATCATAATCTCAGACAAAGCAAAAGCAAAAATAACCCTATTAAAAGGAGTAAGTAGAGAAACTACCTCTTGTTCAAAGGAATGACAGACAATGAAGCAATATCAATAGTAAACATTGATTTGGAAATGACATAGAATTCAAATTCTTTAAGGAAAAGTTAAATGAATTACAGGAAGTAATAGATAGTAAAACTATAATAGTGTGGTATGTCAACTTTCCCCTCTGAGAGCTAGATAAATCTAACCACAAAACGAACAAGAAAGCAGTTAAAAAGAATAATAGAATTTTAGAAAATTTAGATATGAGAGACCTCTGGAGAAAGCTGAATGGGAATAGAAAGGAGCACAGACAGATGTTGCTTTATATAATTCACATTATGCAAATTGAACTTCATGTAAGGAATTTTCAAGAAATCTGCATTCCAAAAAAGCACCTATGTATACTTTCCCATACCATACTGGGATCTCTTTCTGTTCCTGCCCCTCAACTTGGCGATGACCCCCTACCACCACCATCCCTCCACCCGCTTGAAAGAAAAGCTAAAAAAGTCATCCAAGTAAAAGCAGGACAGACCTGCAGAGACAGCTACCACCACTGCTGGATTGGAGCTTGGCTTTAGATCTCTAAAGGTGAGAGAAGAGACCTTGGTTTCAGTCTGCCCACTGACCCCAGTATTTGGTCCCTGCATTTTGGTATTTTGTCCATCCACGTTGGGGTACTGTGTATCTGTTCCTGGTCTCCTTTGCATGTAGCCTGTCCTCTCCTGAATGTTTCAGTTTCCGGCCTCCATATGTCTGCCTGCCAGTGTGTTCTTCCTTGCAGTTCCAGCCAAGACCTCATGAGGCTTGCCCCACTAGCCATGTGTTCGTCCTCCTGTTTTTGTTTCTCTGTGCGCAACCCCAATGTGTCCTGGAACCATGAACTGGCCTCTCCTCCATGGAGGTGCAGTACCTTCCTGCCTCCATCCTGCCTTTTTCCACATCCATGGGTAATTTCACATTACATAAAAGTCTGCGGGATGGCCCACTTATGTTGTTGGGTTTTTTTAATATTTATTTAGTATTTTATTTTTCCTCAATTACATGTAAAAACAATTTTTAACATTCGTTTTTAAAGTTTTGAGTTCCAGTTTCTCTCCTTTCATCCCTTTCCATTCCCCACCCCTTACTTTCTGTAGGCAGGCAATTTTATATAGGTTATACATGTGTATTCATGCAAAACATATTTCTATATCTGTCATGTTGTAAAAGAAAACATAGAATAAACCAAAAAAAAACTCTCAGAAAAATACAGAAAGTTAAAAAAGTATGTTTTGATCTGTATTCAGACACCATAAGTTCTTTCTCTGGGATGGATAGCATTTTTCATTATAAAGCCTTCAGAGTTGTGTTGGACATTTATGTTGCTGAGAATAGCTAAGTCATTCATACATGATCATCTTATAATATAGCTGTTATTGTGTACAGTGTTTTCCTCATTCAACTCATTTCACCTTCCATTAGGTCATGTAAGTCTTTCTAGGTTTTTCTGAGAGCATCCTGATCATCATTTCTTACAGCATAAGAGTTTTCCATTGAAATTATATATAACTAATTATTAAGTCATTCACCCAATTGATGGGCATACTCTCAGTTTCTAATTCTTTGCCACCAGAAAAGAACTGCTTTGATTATTTTTGTACATATAGGGCCTTTTCTTTTTTTTAAAAAAAATCTCTTTTGAGATACAGACCTAGTAGTGGTATTGCTAGGTCAAAAGGTATGCCTGGTATTATAGCCTTTTGGGCCTAGTTCCAAATTGCTCTACAGAATGGTTGAATCAGTTCACAACTCTTCCAACAGTGCATTAATGTCTCAATTTTCCCACATCCCTTCTGACATTTGTCTTTTTCCTTTTCTGTCCTATTAACCAATCTAATAGGTGTGAGGTAGCACCTCAGAATTTTTTAATTTGCATTTTGCCAATCAATAGTGATTTAGAGAAATTTTCCATATGGCTATAGATAGGTTTGATTACTTCATCTGAAAATTTACTGTTCATACCTTTGATCATTTATCCATTGGAGGATAGCTTTTATTTTTTTAAGTTTGACTCAGTTCCCTATATATTTGAGAAATGAAGCTTTTGTCAGAGAAACTTGGCTTCAAGAATTTTTTCACCATTATGATTGCTAATTGTATTTCTCTTCATCCTATTTCAGCCCCCGTTTATTCTATTCTCTTGCTCTCTCCTTTCACCCTGTTCCTTCTCAAAAGTATTTTGCTTCTGACTACCACCTCTGCTAATCTGCTTTACCTCTATCTTTCCCCTCCCCCTTATTTTATGCCCTTGTCCTCCTACTTTCCTGTAGGGTAAGATAGATTTTGATACCCAATTGAATAGAATATGGTATTTCCTCTTTGAGCCAGTTCCAATGAGAGTAAGGTACAAGTGTTCCCTGCCACCTCCCCCATCTTCCTCTCCACTGTAAAAGCTCTTTGTTGCCTCTTTTATGTCAAATTTACCCCATTCTACCTCTCCTTTCCCTTTCTCCCAGTACATTCCTGTTTCCCACCCCTTAATTTTATTTTTTAGGAATCATCCCTTCATATCCATCTCACACACCTCTGCCCTCTATCTATATATGCTCCTTCTAACTGGTGTAATAAGGAGAAATTTCTTATGAGTTACAAATATCATCTTCCAATGTCATTGTGATTGATATTTGGCCACTGCTTCCAGATGGCTGTGGATGAGAAAGCAACTCTGGTGAATTTGCACAGCCCTCCCTCACTCAAATCAAAGTCAATTGCAAGTCATGTCATCATCTCCCTGATGTCATAGTCCTCTTTGAGAAAGAAGGACAAACCACAACCTGTGAGTAGTCTGAGCTGCCTGAATGGGGACCCAGCTGACCAGTTCCAATTGGGCAGTTCAGCTCCTCCCTTCCCCTCCCCATATCTCCACTCCTCTCTTGTCCTCTCCTTTCTTCTTCTCTCCTCTCCTCTCCTCTCTTCTCCTCTGTTTTCCTCTTTCTTTACCAAAGGGTCATCTGCCCAAAGAAAAGTAATTTTTGATGGCAGAAAACTACCTAATTGACTTGGAGTTTCCTGGCTACATTTATTTCTCAAAGGCCAAGCCTTAAACCCAATTCACTCTGGATCTTATGGATTAGATAACAATAGGTCCCTGTCCAAGTATCACTTAACAGTTATTTTTGAGCCCTTCTGGCTCAGAGGGAAAATAAATATTAACATTTCACTTTTGACCAGCGACCCTGAGGTCTTCCCCTCCAGGTTAATTGGGGGACATCCCTAGACTCACTTCTTAAAGGGGCCTATTCACTGAATGAGCATTGCCTCACTCAAAGTGAGAACCCAGAAAGACCTTAGCTTAAAAGGCCAAGTTCTCCCACTGCATCCTGGGCTGTCTCCAGTCCTCATGATTGCTATCTATCTGCTGTATCTAGATGGCTCTGGAGGAGAAATTGAGGCTGGTGACTTTGCACAGCCCTCCCTCCCTCAAACCAAAGTCAATTGCAAGTCATGTTATCATTCCCTGATGTCATGGTCCTCTTTGAGAATGAAGGATAAACCATACACAATCGTCTTCCAATTCAGGAAGGTAAATTAGTTAAACCTTATTAAGTCTCTTATGATTTCCATTCCTGTTTACCTTTTTATGCTTCTCTCCAGTCTTGTATTTGAAAGTCAGATTTTCTATTCAGTGCTGGTCTTTTCATCTGGAATGCGTAAAAATCCTATTTCATTGAATGTCCAGTTTTTCCCCTAAAGGATTATACTCTTTTTTTCTGGGTAAGTGATTCTTGGTTGTGATCCTAGCCCTTTTGCCTTCCAAAATATCATATTCCAAGCCATCTGATATTTTAATGTAGAAGCTGCTAAATCTTGTGTTATCTTGTGACTCCATGATACTTGAATTATTTCTTTCTGGTTACTTGCAATATTTTCTCCTTGACCTGGAAGTACTTGAAGTGGGGTATAATATTCCAGGTAGTTGTCATTTTGGAATCTCTTTCAGGAGGTGATATGTAGATTCTTTCAATTTCTATTTTACCCTCTGGTTCCAGAATATCAGGGCAGTGATAATGAAAGATAATGCCTAGGTTCTTTTTTTGATCATAGCTTTCAGGTAGTCCAATAATTTAAAATTATCTCTCCTGATCTATTTTCCAGGTAATTTGTTTTCCAATGAGATATTTGTTATTACATTCTATTTGTTTCATTCTTTTGGTTTTATTTTGTTCTTTTTGGACTTCTCATAAAGTCATTAGCTTCCATTTGCTCAATTCTAATTTTTAAGGGATTATTTTCTTCAATGACCTCTTGTACCTCTTTTCCCATTTGGCCAATTTTTCTTTTTAAAGACTGTTTTTCTTCAGTGGATGTTTTGTTCTTCCATTTCCATTTGGCTTTTCAAGGCATTCACTGGATTTCTGTACCTCTTTTACCATTTGGTCTAGTCTGTTTTTAGATCTGTGATCATGTCATTTCACCAGAAAACTTCTCTTTCATGTGTGGTCTGTATTGGTACTTATCTCACTGAGTGGCCAATGTTTTGGGATAGCAAAAAAGAAAAAGAAAAAAATGGACAGAAATGGCCCTCAGCATCATCACCATTACCACCAGCATTATCATTGTTGATTACCACTGTTGTCAGAAGCTTTTGGAATGCTGCATCCATTCCAAAAGGAGCAATTCAACTCCATCAGAATGATGTAAGCTGACTATGTAGAGATACTATTTTTCCTGCCAGGCACAAACACTTCTCCAAAAAAATCAACCAACAAATTACTTCCAAAATCAAAAGGATACACAAAAAATATTTTCAAGTATCCCTTTACTTCCATTGGTAATTGCTCCAAAGAAAGGCTAATTTAATGACAGCACATTTTGAAGAGTCCTACTCATTATAAATGCAAAATCCAATGCAAAATGATGTAGGACCTTCTTGCCAGTATGATCTTTTACTGATACCAACTAGATTAACTTTTTGTCTTTTGTAAGGAACCTTCTGCCAGCATCAATTCAATGGAATTGAGTATGAGAGATTTTAGAAAGCCTGAGAAAAAAGCCAAGAATAAGTCTGAGAGCTCGACATGTAAGAGTCACTGGCCAGGCTTGTGTGCGTAGAGAAGGGGCATACATTTGTGTCTCTAAGCTTATCTCACTATTTGGCCTGGTGAAAGTACTACTGGCCTCATTTCTCCTCATGGACTCATGACTGCCACTGAAAAACAGTATCACAGTTGACGTGTGGACCTGGAAGGCAAAGGAATGGCCAGACCTGAAGAGTTGATTAGAAATGGAGTAGAAAAGGTAAAATAGTCCCAACTAGAGACGTGTCCAAGTGGTTTAAAGTTTATCTAGACTTGAATACAATCCCTTATACTATCACTAATATTTGTCTTTGAGCAGTTTTAAATTGAGCTTTGACTCTAACCCTAATTTCACCATCCATTCCATCATTTGGCTACATTTCTTTAATTCAGGACAAGAGCTGCCATACTTTCCAGGATTTCTGCCAAAACCATTGGTGCCGTAGAAGAACCCATGTTTTTTTGTTGTTGTTGTTGTTTTGAGAAGTCAACATGATAGTCTGAATTTGGGGGCTTAATTATAGTGATCCTCAAGCCCAAGGCACAGGACTTTTACTATGTCATCCCTGTTGCAGGCACATTTCATTTTGGTTTGTAAATACTATCTCTTCAAATCTTACAAGTGTTCTGCTAAATTGTGACAGCAGGAAGCTAGCATGCATGGGCCAAAAGATGTAGCAAGGCTGGTCAGTTTCCAGAATGTTCCAGGCAGTGAAATCTTGGCTTTCTTGGCCTCTGAATCCCTGAACATTCAAAAACCCCTGCATTTCTCATTCCTGAAATGGTTTCTTTGCCAAATATTCTGACTCCTTCTTGTGGATCAATTTCACATGCCAACTGTCAGACTAGAAAAAAAGATTGTCACAAATCATTTCTGTTGGTGAAGACACTTCTTGAGGATGGGTTTTTTAAAGGGAATCATGACTGGCAATTAGAGAATGTGCCTTTGGAAAGACACGTGAAATTCTTCATATGCTCTCCTGAAAGAACTTTGCTGAAGTGTTCACAAAAAAGTAAATATTGTTTCTAACATAAGGATTACAGTGATGGTGGTGATGATTAGTAAGTAATGTGTCAGTGTCTTGCTCTTTTTTAACTTCCTTTGATACCACATTAGCCACAGGGGTTTAGAGACATTGTCTTGGGTATCAGAAATCTGGACTTCAAATCATCTTACTTCAGTTATCTCCTAGTTCTGGCACCCTAGCTCCTTCACTTTGAAGAGAAATAGCCTCAGATAACTCATTTATCACATACATGGAATAATGGCTCTTACCTCAGTGGATGGCTTGGGCAATTCAATACCAAAGGAATTTTTAAAAATTCCATATCGGGGTGAAACAAGGATGTCCATTATCACCACTCTTATTCAATATTGTACTAGAAATGTTAGCTTTCACTGTAAGAGAAGAAAAAAACAAATGAAAGAATTAGAATAGGCAATGAGGAAACAAATCTATCACTCATTACAATGATTCTAGAGAATCCTAGAAAATCAACTAAAAGCTACTTGGAAAAGTTGGAGGATATAAAATAAACACCCAGAAATCATTGCATTTCGCAGGGGAAGGTGGCCTAGCCATTCCAAATCTTAAATTGTATTATAAAGCAGCAATCATCAAAACTGCTTGGTACTGGCTAGGAAAGAGTGGTGGATCAGTGGAATAGGTTAGTATGCAAGACACAGTAGTCAATGACTATAGTAATCTATTATTTGATAAACCCAAAGACCAGCTGTGGGATAAGGACCCACTCTTTGAACCAAAAAAAAAAACTACTGGGAAAACTGGAAAAGAGTATGGCAGAAACTAGGCATTGATCAAAATCTCACACCTTATATCAAAATTAAGTCAAAATGGGTTCATGATTGAGATATAAAGGCTGATAATATAAGCAAACTAGGACACCAAGGAATAGTTTACCTATCAGATTTATGGAGAATAGAAGAATTCATGACTAAACAGGCGATAGAGAACATTATGAAAACCAACATGGATAACTTTGATTGTATTAAATTGAAAAGTTTTTGCACAAAGTCAATGCAACTAAGATTAGAAAATAGGTAGAAAACTGGGAAAGAATTTTTACAACCAATGTCTCTGATAAGGGCCTCATTTCTAAAGTACATAGAGAATTAAGTCAAATTTATAAGAATACAAGTCATTCCTCAATTGATAAATGGTCAAAGGATATGAACAGGTAGTTCTCAGATGAAGAAATTAAAGCCATCTATAGTCATATGAAAAAATGCTCAAATCACTATTGATTAGAGAAATACAAATCAAAACAACTCTGAGGTACCACATCACACCTATCAGATTGGCCAAGATGACAAAACAAGAAAATGGTAAATGTTGGAGAAGATGTCGGAAAATTGGAACACTAATGCATTGTTGGTGGAGTTGTGAAATGATCCAACCATTTTGGAGAGCAATTTGGAACTGTGCATAAAGGGCTATGAATATGTGCATACCCTTTGATCCAGCAATAGCACTTCTAGGGCTACATCCCAAAGAAATCATACAAATGGGAAAAGGACCCACATGTACAAAACTATAGCAGCTCTTTTTGTGGTGATAAAGAATTGGAAATGGAGAGGATGTCCATCAATTGCGGAATGGCTAAACAAGTTGTCATATATGAATGTAATGGAATACTATTGTGCTATAAGAAATGATGAACAGGCTGATTTCAGAAAAACCTGGAAGACTTGTATGGTCTGATGCTGAGTGAAATGAGCAGAACCAAGAGAACATTATACACAGTAACAGCCACGTTGTGTGATGACTAACATTGATAAACTTAACCCTTCCCAGCAATACAAGGATCTAAGACATCTCCAAAGGCCTTGTGATGGAAAATGCTGTCCAAATCCTAAGAAAGAACTATGGAGTTTGAATGCAGATTGAAACATACTGTTTGCTATTTTTTTTCTCTTCTGTTGAGTTTTGTTTCCTCTTTCTGTGGTTCCTCCTATTGGTTGTAATTCTTACTTACAACATCACTAATGTGAAAATATGTTTAATAGGAATGTATAGGCATAGCCTATATCAGATTGTGTGCCATCTTGGGGAGGGTAGTGGGGAGGAAGGGGACGAAAAATTTTAAACTCAAAAGCATATGGAAGTGATTGTTGCTAAATCAAAATAAATAAAGAAATAAAGAAATCTTTGCATTTCTATATATTACTAAGAAAGTCCAGCACCAAGAGATAGAAAGAAAAATTCCATTTAACATAACTTTAGTCAATATAAAATAGTTGGGAGTCTACCTGCCAAGACAAACTCAGGAACTGTATGAACACAATTACAAAACACACACAAATATTTTGATCTAGATAACTGGAAAAATATCAGTTGCTCATGGGTTAATATAATAAAAATGACAA
This sequence comes from Phascolarctos cinereus, assembly GCF_003287225.1. Lineage (NCBI taxonomy): Eukaryota > Metazoa > Chordata > Mammalia > Diprotodontia > Phascolarctidae > Phascolarctos > Phascolarctos cinereus. The sequence continues at coordinate 539,097 of NW_027555378.1, forward strand.
TTGCACTTAAATTAATTTACTTATTCAGTGCCATACCAATCAAACTACCACAAATTGTTTTGTAGTGCTAGAAAAAAATAACAAAATTCAACTGGAAGAACAAAGGGTCAAGAATATCAAGAGAATTAATGAAAAAAATGCAAAGGAAAGTGGCCTACCTGTACCAGATCTGAAACTATATTATAAAGCAGCAATCATCAAAACTATTTGGTAACAGCTAAGAAAAAGAGTGATTCATCAATGGAGTTGGTTAAGTACATAAGACACAGTAGTCAATGACTATGCTAATGTACTATTTGATAAACCCAAAGACTCAAGCTTCCAGGTTAACAGCTTACTATTTAACAAAAACTGCTGGGAAAACTGGAAAATAGTATGGCAGAAACCAGGCATAGACCAACAGCTTACACAATATGAAGATAAGGTCAAAATGGGTAGATGATTTAGACATAAAGTTGGATACCATAAGCACATGTGGAGAACGAGGAATAGTGTACCTGTCAGATCTATGGAGAATTGGAGAATTTATGATCAAAAAGGAGATAGGGAACATTATGAAAGGCAAAATGGATGATTTGGATTATATTACATTAAAAATTTTTGCAGAAATGAAATCAATGCAACCAAGATTAGAAGGAAAGCAGAAAGGCGGTAAACAATTTTTACCAGTGGTTTTGATAATAACTAATTTCTCAAATAAATAAAGGACTTTGTTCATAAATTTGTAAGAATACAAGTAATTCTCCAAGTGATAAATGGTGAAAAGATATGAATAGGCAGTTTTCAGATGAAAAACTTAAAGCTATTTCTAGTCATATAAAAAATACTCTAAATCACTATTGATTAGAGAAATGCAAGTGAAAATAACTCTTGAGGTACCACCTTACACCTATCAGATTGTCTAATATAACAAAGAAGAAAAATGATAAATGTTGAATATGTGGGAAATTTGGAACACTAATGTGTTGTTGGTGGAGTTGTGAACTGATTCAACCATTCTAGAGATCAATTTGGAACTATGCTCAAAGGGCTACAATACTGTGCTTGTAAAATCTGTCACACTCAATTCTATTGAATTGATGCTCACAGGAGGTTCTTTGTAAAAGACAAATAAGTTAACAGAGCTGGCATCAATTGAAAGATCACACTGACAAGGAGGTCCTCCATCATTTTCCATTGGATTTTGAATTTATAATTAGTAGTACTCTTTAATATGTGTTGTCACCAAATACGTTTACCAATGGAAGCGATAACGTGTCATTTTGATTTTGGAAGCAATCTTTAGGTTGATTTTTGGAGAGGTGTTTGTGCTTGGTAATAAAGGAGTGGTGTCTCTAGATAGTCAGCGTATGTCATATTGATGGAGTTTAATTGACTCCTTTTGGAATGAGTCAATGCCTGACAACAGTGGTAATCAATAATGATAGTGCTGGTGGTGATGATGATGCTGAGGGCCATTTCTGTCCAATTTTTCTTTTATTTGCCATCTGAAAATGCTAGACACTCAATGAAGTAAGTGCTAACCTAGACCACACATTAAATAAGTTTTCTGGTGAATGTGACATGATCACAGTGAGAATTTAGAAAGACTGAAATGAGATTGCAATTTAACATACTCATCCCAAATCCTGGGTGCTAACCCACTAGGAATACTCTGTATCTGTCACCAGTTTTGCAGCATTATGATACTGACTACCACTTCTTGAATTCTTTACATTTCTTTGTCATCAAAAGCCATACAGTGGGAAAGCCAGGGTGGTTCTGTGACCCTGATGAGACCATTTGGGTATGATTGACCAAGGACCTATTCCATAGCTAAATAGATGTAGCCGCTGGTCTGAATGGATACGTTTTCACCTCAATGCCAATATATAGGCCTTTCCCCATTAATTGAGGGTGAACAGCTATGGTTTTTTTTTCACAGTCTTCTGAAATCTGGTAAGCTATGTTCTCATGAATTGAGAAAGAAGGAAAAAAGATTCCAAGGGACTAGAATTGTTGGAATGCAGGATCAGTTTCCAAGTTGATACTGGCAATGACAAACTAAACAAAGCTTTTTGTGTGCATTTCCTTCTGGTCAAAATGATTTTTGCATTTCTCATTGTGAGGAATTTTTCTCTTGGTAAAGGTTTCAGACTCATCTTTTAACTCCATGGAGGTTGGAATGAACATACCATTATCTATTTTGGGGAGGAGTGGGAAAGGTAAGGCTGTGCCATTAGAGGGCTTAGAACATTCATTCTTAACCTTTGTGTCATAGACCCTTTTGGCAGTGTGAAGTCTATGGACCCTTAATCAAAATAGTGTTTTTAACTGCATAAAATAAAACACAAAGGATTACAAAGGAAATAAATCATATTTAGTTCATATATATATATATATATATATATATATATACACACACACATGTATATGTATATACATATAATATGCGTATGTATGTGTATATATGTGAGTGTGTATACATGTATATATAATTATATATAATATTATATGTTATATAATTATATATTAATATATAATAATATATATTATGTTCATGTATAATATAATATAATATATAAATGACATTTTCCTGGCCCTAGAAGGATGAATAAAAGAATATGGACTTTATTCTGTGTGTGGAGAACCATCAAAAGCTTTTGTGTTATATGGTGATTATTGTGTTTTATTAAAGTTAGTTTAGAGAAAGATTGTCATGTGCCCTGTGTTAAGCACTGAGGTTACAAAGAAAGACAAAGAAACAGTCCTTGCCCTCAAGGAGCTCACAACTAATGGAAGAAACAACGTGCAAACAATTATGTACTAGGAATATCAAATGCAAATTGTGGGTGATCTGAGGGAATGCACTAGCATTAAGGGGAAAGGCTTGTTGTAGAAGGTGGGATTTTAGTTGAGACTTGAAGGCAACCAGGGAAACCAAGAGGCAGAGATGAAGAGGGAGAAAGAGTCAATAAAAATGCCTAGAGTGGAGAGAGGGAGGGTCCTTTTTAAAAAAAAATATTTATTTATTTTTAGTTTCCAACATTCACTTCCACAAGATTTTGAGTTCCAAATTTTCTCCCCATCTCATCCCTCCCCCCACCCAAGACAGTGCATTCTGAATATCCCGTCCCCTAATCTGTCCTCCCTTCTATCTCCCCCATTCTCTTATCCCCTTCCCCTTCAATTTTCCTGTAGGGCAGGATTGATTTCTAAACCTCATTGCTTATGTATCTTATTTCCCAGTTACACATAAAACCAATTTTTTCAACATTTGTTTTCAAAACGTTGGATTCCAAATTTTCCCCCCTTTCTTCTTCTTCACCCACTCTCCTTGAGAAGGCAAGCAACTTGATAGAGGTTACAAATGTGTAGTGATACAAAACACTTCCATAGCAGTCATGTTGTGAAAAACTGTATTTCCATTCATCCTATCCTACCTCCCATTTCTTCTATTCTCTCCTTAGGCTCTGTCCCTCCTCAAAAATATTTGCTTCTGCTTACCCCTTACCCCTTATTTTCCTGAAGGGTAAAATAGATTTGTATACCCAATTGAGTGTGTATGTTATTCCCTCCTTAAGCCAAATCTGATGAGATTAAGATTCACTCATTCCCTCTCACCTTCCTCCACTTCCCCTGCTCTGTAAAAGCTTTTTCTTGTCTGTTTTATGTGAGATAATTTACCCCATTCTACCTCCATCTTTCTCTTTCTCCAAGTATAATCCTCTCTCACCCTTAATTTTATTTTTTAGATATCAACCCTTCATCTTCAATTCATTCTGTGTCCTCTATCTATACACACACACACACACACACACACACACACACACAAAACATGCACAAGCACACACATATGTTTTCCCTCCAATTACCCTAATACTGAGAAAGGTCTCATGACTTACAAATATCATCTTTCCATGTAAGAATGTAAACAGTTCAGCTTTACTAAGTCCTTTCTCTTTCCTGTTTACTTATTCATGTTTCTCTTGAGTCTTGTATTTGAAAATCAAATTTTCTACTCAGCTGTTGTCTTTTCATCAAGAATGCTTGAAAGTCCTCTAGTTCACTGAATGTCATTTTTTTTCCCCTGAAGGATTATACTCAGTTTTGCTGCATAGGTAATTCTTGGTTGTAATCCTTTTGGGATCTCATTCAGGAGGTGATCGGTGGATTGTTTCAATTTCTATTTTGCCCTCTGGTTCTGTAATATCAGGGCAGTTTTCTTTGATGATTTCTTGAAAGATGATGTCTAAGCTCTTTTTTTGATCATGTCTTTCAGGTAATCAATAATTTTAATATTGTCTCCTGGATCTATTTTCCAGGTCAGTTGTTTTTCCAATGAGATATTTCACATTCATCGTCTTCAATTTTTTCGTTCTTTTGGATTTGTTCTACAGTCTTGATTTCTCATAAAGTCATTAGCTTCCATTTCTTCCATTCTACTATTTAAGAATTGTTTTCTTCAGTGAACTTTTGGACTTCCTTTTCCATTTGGCCAATTTTGCTTTTTAAGGCATTCTTCTCCTCATTGGCATTTTGGACTTCTTTTGCCATTTGGGTTAGTCTATTTTTAAGTTGTTATTTTCTTCAGTATTTTTTTAGGTCCACTTTAGCAAGCTGTTGACTTATTTTTCATGATTTTCTTCCATCACTCTCATTTCTTTTCCCAGTTTTTCCTCTACTTCTCTTACTTGCTTCTCAAAATCCTTTTTGAGCTCTTCCATGGCCTGGAACTGATTCATATTTTTTCTTGGAGGCTTTGGATGTAGGAGCTTTGACTTTGTTGTCTTCTTCTGGCTGTGTTTTGATCTTCTTTGTCACCAAAGTCAGATTTTATGGACTGAGTTTTTTTTCCTGCTGCCTGCTCATGTTCTCAGCCAATTACTTGAGTTTTAAACTCTTTGTTAAGGTAGGGGTATGCTTCCAGTGTGGAGAATGCGTTGTCCCAAGCTTCAGGGGTTTTGTGCAGCTGTTTTCAAAATACTTCTAGGGATCTGTAAATTTTCAGTTCTTCTTAAATGATCAAAGGTGAGCTGTTTACTCCTTTCTTGGCCTGTGCTATAGTCTATGAGTGACCACAAGCACTCTTTTCTGCCTTGGAACTGTGAAAAGGATTCTCTCTCCATCACTGCCAAAAGCTCTACCACACCAATGGTCCTCTTCACCCCAGGACCACCATCCAGAGCTGCCACTCAGATCCAAGCATGGGCAAAGCAAAAGAATCTTGCCTCAGAACCAGCAAAGAGATCCCTGAAATCCTCTTCTGATCAGCCACTCAAACCCCACCCCCACCCTCTGAGGGTCAGCAGTTCCAGAAGCAGCTGCCTCGAAGGGGCTGTGCCAGGGCTGGGGCCAGACTGCTCTCCTCTCTCATTGAGGTTCCACAGACCTTTCCTACTGACCTTCCAAGTTGTCTTTGTCATTTGTGAGTTGAGAAGTCTGGAAACCACTAACACTGCCCTGTGATTCAGTCCCCTGAGGCCTGCTCCAGGTTCACTGAGGGCTGGTCTTTGCCTGTGTGGCCCACGCTGAACTGTGCTTCTCTACCACCCTGGCACAACAGACCTTTCTTATCAATCATCTAGGTTGTCTTGGGCTGGAAATTTGTTTCACTTTGTCTTTTTGTGGGTTCTGCTGCTCTACAATTTGTTTAGAGACATTTTTTACAGATATTAGGTGGAATTTGGGGGAGAGCTCAAGCAAGGCACTGCTTTTACTCTGATATCTTGGCTTCACCCCTTAAAAAAGAGAGTCTTGTTTGAGGAACAACAAGGAAACCAGTGTCACTGGACCATAGACTACATGGAAGAGAATAAGGGATAATAAAACTAGAAAGGTGGGTAAGGTCCAGGTTACGAAGGGTTTTCAAAGGCAGACAGGGCCTATTCTGTTTGATCCTGGAGGTAAAGAGAACCCTTGGTGTGGCTTTATTGAATTTCATTGAAGAGGAGATAACAAAGAATTGCTCTTTAGGAAGATCACTTAGCTAGATGAGTGAAGGATTGACTGGAGTGGGGAAGAGACTGGAGATAAGGAGTCCAGAAGGCTATTGCAGTACTCTAGGTATGATGAGATGAGGGCCTGTAGTTGGGTATTGGCAGTGTTAGAGGAGAGAAAGTGTGTACATGAAAGATGTTGTGAAATTAGAATTGACAAGATTTGGCAAAGTATGGGATATTGGGAGATGAGTAAGTGAGAATCATGGTACTGTAAACTGGGAGGATAGTGAGTTTAGGAGAAGGGAGAGTTTGGGGAAGATGAGGAAGAAAGATAATCAGTTCAGTTTTGGCCAAACTGAGTTTAAGATGTCTGTGGGACATCTAGTTCAAAATATCCAAAAGGCAGTTGGAGATATGAGACTGGAAGTTGAGAGAGGCTTTTAAAACTGGATAAGTAGATTTGAGAATCATTGGCATAGAGATGATAATGCAATCTATGACAACTGATGAGATCACCAATCAAAAAAGTATAGAGGGAGAAGATTGCCCGGAATAGAGACTTCAGGGGATACCCACTGGTAGTGGCGACAAATTGGATGAAGATCCAACAAGAAGAACTGAAGATCAGTCAAACTGGTAGAAAGAGAACCAAGAGAGAGAAGTGTAATGAAAACCTAGAGAGAAAAGAATATCTAGGAGAGGAGGGTAGGTTGACAGTGTCAAAGATTACAGAGAGGTCAAGAAGAATGAGGATTGAGAAATGGCTATTAGATTTGGCGATTAAGAAATCGTATGATTTTAATGGAATACTATTGCACTGTAAGAAATGATGAGAAAGATGCTTTCAGAAAAACCTGGACTTATAGGAACTGATGCAAAGTGAAGTGGGCAGAACCAGAAGAACATTGTACATAGTAACAACAATATTGTATGGTGATCACCTATGAATGACTTTGCTATTCTCAGCAATACTGATGCAAGACAGTTCTAAAAAACCTACGATGAAAAATGCTATCCACCTCCAGAGAAAAAAGCTGATGGAATCTCAATGCAGCTGGGAGCATGCTATTTCCTTAAACTTTCTTTTTCTTTTTTTTTCTCTGTGCTTTCTTTCACAACATGACTAATATGGCAATGCGTTTTGCTTGACTGTACATGTATAACATTTATCAAATTGCTTGCTTTCTTAGCAATGGGAAAGGAAGGGGAGGGTGGAAGAGAATTTGGAACTCAAAATTATAAAAAAAGTAAAGGTTAAATTTTGGTTTTACATATGATAGGGAAAATGTTAAAAGTCAAATAAATAAAGAGATCATAGATAACTTTAGAGAGCATTGAATGATGAGGTCAGAAGCCAGACTGGAAAAAGCTGAGAGTAAGAGGAAAGGAAGTGAAGGCACGGATTGTAGACAGCTTCCATAAGGAGGTTAGCTACAAAAGAGAGGAGAGGTCTATCGGTTAATAGTCAGCAGAGATAGATGTATCAAGTGAGAGTTTAAGGGTGGAGGAGATATGAGCATGCTTGTAGACATCAGGGAAGCATATAGTAGACAGGGAGAAATGAAAGATTGGAGAAAAAGTAGGGATGGGAGAAGGGACAATTTTCTGGAGAAGATGATGGGATGGAATAGATCAAGTGAGGCTATAATTATTCAGAGGCTGTGATCAGAGAAGAGTGTAAGTGACTCATTATACTTGAAAATTCGGGGCATTTTGCTATATTGGAAACAGGAAAGACTAGCAGGACTTTAGAGGAATTTTAAAATTTGGCTTCTTTATCTCCCTCACACAGAGAACTACACAGAGATCTTGCTAAAGCTCCATGATGAAGAAATTGTGAAGTTGAAACAGTATTATGAGCTGCACCAAGAGGTATTTGAAGACGTTCAGAAGTGGGAAAAGAACTGGAGGCTTTTCTTGGAATTTGAGGTACTTTTTTAGAGGGAGGGAGGAGGGAAAGGCAAGAAAAGAAGAGTATAATAAGTTGTCCTGAACACAATTGCTGAAACCCCATTCCTTGGTGCAATGAGATTTCCGAAAGCTGGTTTTGCCTCCTAAGTATCCTCATTACCACAAGCCATGTCTTGCTAACTTCTCATTCACCTGCTTAAAGATCAGTTCTGGTTGGGAATACTTTGGATTCCTTTTCTGGCAGCTTAGTTGTTAGTGCAAGGAACGAATACCTTTCTGTCCTAAGTTACGTTTATGAAATTAAAGGACTCCCAAGAACTAAATCTTCTTTCTGTGTTTGGATTTATTGCTTAAATAGTAGCTCTAATTAAAATTTATTGTCTCCATTTACAGCAGCAAATGACTTTAGTAATAACCTTGTGTTTGACAAGTGTAAAGACATACGTTTTTGAGAGAAGAATTCATTATTTAGTAAAAAAAATTGTTGAAAAAGCTGGAAAGCAGTCTGGCAGAAATTGGGCATAGGCCATTGTCTTACACCGTTTCCCAAGATAAGGTCAAAATGGATACATGATCTAGATAGAAAGGGAGATATCACAAGAAATTTGAAGAACATGGAATATATTACTAATCAGACTTATGGAGAGGTGAACAATTTATGAATAATCAAGTGATAGAGAGCAGTATGAGGTGTAAAATGGTTAATTTCAGTTACATTAAAATAAAAAGGCTTTGTACAAATACAACAAATATAGCCAAGATCAAAAGGAAAAGAAAAATTGGGGAAAAAAATTTATAGTTTCTCAAATAAAGTTCTCATATCTCAAACATATAAAGAACTTTGTCAAATGTATAAAAATACAAGTTATTCCCCACTTGATAAATGGTCAAAGGATATGAACAGGCAGCCTTCCAATAAAGAAATTAAAATAATGCATAGTCATATGAAAAAATGCTCTAAATCGTTATTGATTTGAGAAATGAAAATTAAAACAACTTTGAGATATCATTTTACACCTACCAGATTGGCCAAAATAATTGAAGAGTAAAGTGCCAATGTTGGAGGAGATGTGGAAAAATTGGGACACTAATTCATTGTTGGTGTAACTGTGAACTGATCTAACCATTTTGGAGACCAATCTGGAATTATGCCCAAAGAGTTATTAAACTGCCTATACCCTTTGACCCAGCAATACCATTACTAGGTCTATTTCCAAAGATAATTAGAGAAAAAGGAAAAGAACCTATATGTTCTAAAATATTTATAGCAGCACTCTTTGTGGTGGCAAAGAACTGGAAATTATGAGGATGCCTATCAATTAAGGGATGGCTGAACAAGTTGTGGTTTATGATTCTGGTGGAATACTACTGTTATAAGAAATGATGAGCTTGATGATCTTAGAAAAACATGGAAAGACTTGCATGAAATAATGAAGCACAAAATCAGCAGAACCAAGAGAACATTGTATACATTAACAGCAATATTGTTTTAAGAATAGCTTGGAGCTAGTAAGTTATTTTGACTCTTATAAATACCCAAATTAACTACACATGACCTATGAAGGAAGATGCTATCTGCATCCAGAAAAAGAATTGATAAATAGAAGTATGTATAGAATTATTTTACATATAAATACATATTTGTTTCTAATGGTAGCCATAGGGCAGGGGGAGGGGAGGAAAGAAAAAAACAAAAAGTCACATGATAGCTTTAATATATATTTTGAAAGAATAGCAAGTTGTGCATTATAGATTTGCAGTTTCATGTGCAGTCATCTTTTTTCTATTCTACTATGTTACAGAAATGCTTGTTTTATTTCTGAAGTTCAGAATAACATCAATTTTAAAAAATAAATAGAATATATTGTCTCCACAGAGAAAAGCTTCAGATCCAAGCTGATTTATGAACCATGGTGGAAATCTCTTAAAAGAAGAAAAGCACTAAGCCAAGCTCCAAAAAACACCCTCTAAGGTAGACAATGCTTTTTGGAGTGCTCTTTATGTTTTACAAGCAAGGTCCTTCATTTCAAAATCCATCTTTGATAAAAGCAGAATAAGGAAAACAACAAACACTGATTACAACATCAATAGAAAGAACAAAATTTTTTAGTTGGACACTGCTTAATGACAATGACCAAACTTGGCCTGGAAGAAGAGTTAAGAAAAGGCCCCTTAACATCTCTTTTTTCTTTGCAGAGGTGGGGTTTTTAGATGTGGTAGTTTCCAGTTCGTTGATGTCTTGGTTAGTTTTGTTGAATTGTTTTGCACCCCTCCCTGCCACCCTCCCCAATTTTGTTCTTTGTTGTGAGGGATGACTCCTGGGGGAGGAAAGAATGAGAGAGATACATTCAGGAATAAAGGTGATAAAAAAGAAAACACCAAAAAAATGCCTTTTAAAATCTATCCTTCAAGTTTTCTGCCCAACAGTGACATAGCAATCAAATAGCAATCTGCTATTGGATAAACCCAAAGGCCCCAGCTTCTGGGATAAGAACTCATGATTTGACAAAAACTTCTGGGAAAAATGGAAAAAGTATGGCAGAAACTAGGCATAGACCAACATCTTACACCCTATACCAGGATAAAGTCGGAATGGGTCCACAATTTAGATATAAAGGCTGATACTATAAGCAAACTAGGAGAGCAAGGAAGTTTACCTGTCAGATTTATGGAGAATGGAAGAATTTATGACCAAACAAGGGATAGAAAACATTATGAAATGCAAAATGGACAATTTCGATTACATTAAATTGAAAAGGTTTTGCACAAACAAAGCCAATGCAACCAAAATTAGAAGGGAAGCAGAAAGCTGGAAAACAGTTTTTACAGCCAGTGTCTCTGATAAAGGCCTCATTTCTAAAATATGTAGTGAACTGAGTCAAATTTATAAGAATATGAGTCATTCCCCAAATGATAAATGGTCAACGGATGTGAACAGGCAGTTTTCAGAGGAAGAAATGTTCTAAATCACTATTGATTAGATAAATGCAAAACAAAACAACTCTGAGGTACCATATCACACCTATTAGATTGGATAACATGGCAAAACAGGAAAATTATAAATGCTGCAGAGGATATGGGAAAACCATAACACTAATACATTGTTGATGGAGTTATAAACTAATCCAACCATTCTGGAGAGCAATTTGGAACTATGCCCAAGGGACTATAAAACTGTGTACCTTTGACCCAGCAATACCACTTCTTTGTCTGTATCCCAAAGAGATCATACAAATGGGAGAAGAACCCACATGTACCAAAAATATTTCTACCAGCTCTTTATGTGGTGGTCAGTAATTGGAAACTGAGAGGATACTCATCTATTGGGGAATGGCTGAACAAATTGTGGTATACGAATGTAATGGAATGCTAGTGTTCCATAAGAAATGATGAGCAGGTGGACTTCAGAAAAACCTGGAAAAACTTACATGAACTGATGCTGAGTGAAGTGAGAAAACGTTGTACACAGTAACAGCCACATTATGTGATGACTAACACTGATAAACTTACCTCTTCTTAGCAGTGAAAGGATCTAAGACATCTCCAAAAGAGTGAAGATGGAAAATACTAAGCAATTCCACAGAAAGAATTATGGAGTGTGAATGCAGATAGAAGCATATTATCTGCATTCTTTTTTTTATTTTTGGTTTTGTTTTGTTTCTTCTTTCTCATGGTTCCTATTGGTTTTAATTCTTCTATACAACATGACTAATGTGAAAATATGTTTAATAGGAATGTATCTGTAGACCCTATATCAGATTACACACCATCTTGGGGAGGGAGGCAGGGTTGGAGGGGGAGAAAATTTAAAACTCAAAATTTTATTCTTATGGAAGTGAATGATGAAAACTAAAAATAAACAAATTAATTATTTATATAAAAAAAGGTTTCTGCCCAAGAAACAAGTCCTTATATATTAATTTCTCTGAACAGATAGAATGCTACATGATAGCTCTCTCAAGAAGGCTATCCTTAATAGAATAGTCCATTGGGTCGCAAAGGATGTTCTCAGGATGGAGCTTCCTCAGGCATAAGGATTCTCATGAAGATACAGCCATTGAGACTTGGGTTTTGCTGAATGCCATAGCATCAGGTGCCATCAAAACAAAACAAAACAAAAATTAGAAGTGCCTGTAGTTTATTTCTCTTTGCTCCATCATGTGTTTTCTAAATAAGCTGGGGCTTTTCCCCCCTAATGATCAATATTATGCACATGCTATCTTGCTCTCATGTTTTGCTTAGAGTTACAAACATATTGAAATGGCACAATCGACCCCTGAATGGAAGAAGTCACCCTTTGAGAACAGCAAGATTAATAGGATGTTCGCGAGTTATTGATAGTAAGCTTTCCTTTTTTTAAATGACCTCAGCTGGAAGAGGAGTTGAAAACGCAGATTGAAATGTGGGAAAAAGAACATTCCGAGGCTTTTGTGGTGAATGGCCAGAAATTCACAGAATATATGATGGAACAGTGGAAGATGTTTCATTTGAACAAAGAGAAAGAAAAGCAGGAACGAGTAAGTAAAAACAAAGAGAGAAAAGCTGTGAGCTAAGTTGGAGGGATGGTGAGAGCATATAGTCTATGTCCATCCCTTGCCTTCCATTTTGTGTATGCTATAGACTAGCTTTGGGGCTCTGCCTTCACACCTCCATTTTTTTTTTGATGTTGTGCTTATCACTGATGATTCTTATTCCTATAGCAACTAAAGAAGAACCAAGAAACAGGAGCAGAGATGTCATATAGTAGCAGATCCAAAATACCCTTCAAGAAGCAAGGATTGGGGCCTAATTCATCAGACAAAGGCTACAAGGTAACAAAGCTTTACCTCATTAAAAAGTCTGACTCCTAGTCAGAGAAGTATTGTTTGGAAAAAGGTAGTACGAATGATATCCAAAATGGCAGCTTGCTGGCTTGGCAAGTTTAATCCAAGTTGTTGAGTGAATGCCATTAAAGCCCAGCACAGTTTACCTAATCATTGTTACCCTCTTTGGAGTGGGAAAGTCCCTGCCTGTGTGCTGATAATCTCAAAGAATCTACCTCGCTACCACCATGATTACCCAGTGAATATTATCTTATTTTAACTACACTAGGCTTTCAGAGTGTACTGAAGCAGGAATTTTCTAGGATTGTATTATCAACTTGGAAAGAAGGAAAGAAACATTGATTAAGTGCCTATTATGTGCTAGGTACCATGCTAGGCACTTTTCAAATATTATCTCATTTGATCCTTAACCCTGGGAGGGAGGATTGTTATTATCCCCATTTTACAATGAGGACACTGAGTTTAAGTGACTTGCCCAGGTTCACACAGCTAATGTCTAATGCTGGATTTGAACTTGGGTATTCTGACTCCAGGCCCAGCTGTATGCCTCTCTAAATTAGAATCCAAATTAAAAACTGGAATAGGCATCAAGCTAGCATGATAAATGAAGGAGCATAACTACATGACCTCTGGGGCTCCTTCCATCCATAAATCTTCTGAAACCTTGAAGTTCCATCTAACAAAGGGATGAACATTTTTCACATTGTTATCATTAGGCCTTTCATTATTTGACTGATAAGCAAAGGGTTTCTCATGCCTGTTCTTTTGGTCAGGTTCAAGCCAGACACACCCATGAAACAGGATTCCCTGTTGCAGAGCTGCTACTATTCCTCACAGCTCTCATCCTGAGAAACCATTTTCTTTCTAGTTGTAATGGTTTAGTTAAATAGCTATTAGCTTCTTCCTCTGGTGATCTTTGCCTTTTGCTTCCAACTTCTCTCATCCCATGTACTTCAGCTAAGATTATCTTGCAGCAGGTTCACAGGACTCTCAGACTTATAGAATGATAAATGTCTTGTCCTTGTGAGAGAAGCTTAAAGTGCCAGTGTTTCCACTTATCGCCTTCCTGGGTAGTAGCTTTTCACTAAAATGCCTTCTAGACACGGGAAATTGTTTTTATCCTTCTTGTATAGCTCAGAATGTCCTGGGGCATAGCTATGTGCATCTGAGTTTTTGTTACTGTACGAAGCAGTGTTTTTTCCATAGATAAGTTCCATGGCATCATTCCCTCTGCCTGCTCCTTAGAGACTGTGCTGAAAGGGTGGGCCAAGGAGAAGACTTCACAACCTGCCAGATTTCTGGGCTCTTCTGAGAATGTGCTTCCCTCCCCACTTTCCTCATCTGTTTTTTATTTCTCTTCCAACAGTAAAAATCATCAGAGGCTTACAACTTTGATATCTTCAGTGCCCTTCCAACTTTTACTTCTTCATCCCTCCTGGACTTCACAAGTTTTTTTTCCCCTATGGATAAGGGAATAATTTATGATTAAACAAGAGATAAAGAATATTTTGGGATGTAAAGCCAATGCAGCCAAGGTTACAAGGAAAGCAAAGAATTAGTGGGTGGGGAATTTATCAAGTTTCACTAATAAAGCCACACTTCTCACATATGTAGAGAACTGAGTCAAATTCATATGAATATGAGTCATTCTGTAATTGATAAGTAAGTAAAGGATATGTTTGTTTGTTTTTGTTTTTGGTTAGGCAATGGGGTTAAGTGACTTGCCCAGGGTCACACAGCTAGTAAGTGTTATGTGTCTGATGCCAGATTTGAACTCAGGTCCTCCTGAATCCAGGGCCAGTTCTCTATCCACTGCATCACCTAACTGCCCCCGTGATCAAAGGATATGAACAAGTAGTTTTCAGAAGAAGAAATCAAAGTTCTCTCAAGGCATATAAGGTTATTATAAGTATGTTAAGGTAGCAAATGAAGATCAATGATAGCTTCAAGAGGAGGCCAGCTTTTAATGGAACTTTAAAGCAATTCAAATAATCTACCTCATCAAAAGAGTGGGCCATTGCATCTCATTTCTTCCCCAAGTTTTCAAGAACAGTAACAATTTGCAAGTAGGGGTACTATGTCACAGGCAGGGGTGCATAACAAACAGCAGGTAATGCAAAATGCTACAGATTTGATGTCAACTTCCTCCCCCCCACACACACATAGATTAAAGAGACTGGGAAGAATGGATTACGGAGTCAACATAATGTTCAATCTTTCCTGTTGGGCCCTTTGTAGTGCTTTGAATCTGCTTTGCTCACCATATTGCTCTGCCGGCTCAATATGTAAAAATTAGGTCAGAATTCCCCAGCTCAGATGCTGGGGGAAAAGTGCAGTCCTCCAGACCTTCCAAGTTCCCTGTGGATTAGCCCAGATCAAGGTCAAGCCTAGGTCTAGAGCTCGCCTCTTTCTCCCTCCATGAGTTCTTTCTCAGGTGTCTAGCTGAATGCTCTCTCCTCTCTTCTGTATCTTGAATTTCTCCCTCCAGGGTGTGACTAAGCACCTCAATCAGTCCACACAGATTAGCCTCCCCAGTGAAGCACACAGACTTTAGTCAAATCTAGTGAACAGCTTGTCAACTCTGAAAAGAAATGGCCAGAGTCACAGAGGTTGTGCAACCTCTCTCAACTCTGAAAATACCAAAGAGCTCACACAGGTTATCACAACGACAGTTAACTCTGAAAAAAAATAAAAAAACCAAAATAAAACCAAAGAACTACAGTGGTGACAAGCAAAAGGTTTCATTGTTGTGTTGAAGGAAAGAAACTAGACACGTGTCAGACTTCCTCTGATACTGAGAGACTCAATTTGGGTGAGTAAATCTCAATACATTTACTAGTGGTACAGTGAGCTGTAGCCCTGATAATGAGGGATAACAGCAACAACAGGACAAGTTTGATTCAAAGGGTTTCCTGACTGGAACGTGGTTTCTGTAGGTACCCTCCAAAAATCAGCCTACAGAAGTTCCTTACAAAATCAAAATGAAAATCGAAAATTGTTTTCAAATGTCAGCTTACTATTTGCATGTGCAATTGCTCCAGAGAAAAGACCATTCTGTCACAGAAACCATAGCGCATATCATAGTAATTAAATGCTAAAGCCCATGCAAAATGATTCATTAAGTACCATCAGTATCATTCTGTAACTGACACCTGCTCTATTACCATATTTGTCTTTTGCAAGGAACCTTGAGCCAGCAGCAATTCACCAGAAATGAAGTGTGAGAAATTTAACAAGTAATGAAAAAAGCCAAAAATAAGGAGTGAGAACTCCACATCAGGGTCTGACAAGCCTATGACAGGACTATGTTTGAAGACAAGGGCTATACATGCATTCATACGCGGTCCCTTTATTTGTCTGCAGAATGTGCTGCTGGCCTCATTTCTCTCCATGGACTCATCAATGGCTGAAAGTGTCATCACACTTGTGTGTGAACCTTGAACACAATGGTATGACCAGAGCTGAACATGAAGGTAAATGGAGTAGAAGAGCTTAAAGAGTTTGAACTTGGGAATGTGCAAGTGGTACAAGCTCATCTGCACTTGGATACTGGAAGTTTTGACTTCAAATCTCACTTCAGCTCTCTAGTTGAAGCAACTGGTTCACTCACTTTGACAAACTAAGCTTCAAATAACTCCTTTGTAAAATATAGGGAGGAATGGCTCTTACCTTACTCACTAGCCATGATAATGCAATGTCAAAAGAAGTCCAAAAATCACAAGATACTGACAATCACATCATCTTCATCACCACCATAACTGTTATTCCTATGATTGGAGCTATACTTCCTTTCTGCATGTACCCTTCAGAAAAGACCCTTCATGAGTACATTTGAAGAATTTCATCTGTCTATCCAGAAGCATCTTCTCTAGTTGCCAGTCATGATTCCCTTTCCAAAACCCACCCTTGAGAAGTAAATCTTCACCAAGAGAAATGGTTTGTGGCAATATTTTTTCCATCCTTATTGTTGCCATGTGTCCACAAGAGGGAGTCTGAATCTTTGGCAAAGAAACCATTTCAGGAATGAAAAATGCAGAACCTTTTTGAAAATTCAGGGATCCACAGACAAAGAAATTGAATACCTGACCACTTATAATATCCTGGAAATTGACCCAACCTTGCTACATCTTTTAGCCCTTCCATTCCCCTTTCCTGTTGACACAATTATATCTCTTTTGAGATTGGGAAATATAGTTTTAAAAAAATATATAGTTTAAAAACACTATTACGTCTGTGACTAAGAGCACAGCCTATGCTTGGGTTTGAAGACTGTGAACATTCTCAGAATGAGAGTAGTGCTCTGACAGAATAATGATACCTGCATCATGTAGTATCCAGCGAAATGGAATAAAAAGGGAAGGAAAAATTAAATGAAAATGGCATTAAACATCATCAGATTCATCATTATTTTCATTGTCACTCCTGTCAGATCCATGAATTATTAAGGCATGATTTACTTCCAAAGGGAATCATTTAGGACTCCAGATTAATAAACTAATATCCCCTTTTGTTTTACTACCAAAAAATCTTATTCATTATGTATACCCCTTTGGGACCTTTGTCATTTATTGTCACCAAAGAAACCCTAAAAAGCTTGGGGGCTCTTAAAATTAGTAGTAGAGTCCAAACCCTTTTTAAAATGCTCACAGACAAATGTTGTTAATTCCCCAGGAGTCCAAGGGGGACCATCAATCTTTACTTAATATCTTACTTTAGCTATCTGCTAGCTGTGGCACCGTTGCTCACTCCCTGTGAAAACCTTCAGAATCAGAGTAGTTTTATGACAGAATAGTGGTACTTGTGTCATCGGGTATTCAAGGAATTATGATGAAAAGTGAAGGAAAAATTAAATAGAAATGATATTAAACCTCCTCCTCATCATCATCATTGTAATCTTCCTTGTCATCATTATCGTTTCTGTCAGAACCATGAATCGTTAAGGCAAGCTTATTTCAAATAGGAATATTTTAGGAAGACTGATGTAAAAACTTATCTTGCCATCTGTAGACTTCCCCCTTTACTTAGCTGCAAAACCCATTCAGCACTGTCACATCCAAAAGTAACTTCATATTTGAAAAGGCATTCCAGAGACGTTACTTTCAAACTTAAGCATAGCAGTTGCAACTGGGTTTTAAGATGGAGTCTGAAAATTTTACCAGAGAAAAATTCCTCACAATGAGAAATGCAGAAATCATTTTGACCAGAAGGCAAATGCACACAAAGCTTTCTTTAGTTTGTCATTTCCAAAATATCAACTTGGAAACTGATCCTGCCATCCAACAATTCTAGTCCCTTGGAATCTCTTTTCCTTCTTTCTCAATTCATGAGAACCTAGCTTACCAGATTTCAGAAGACTGTGAAGAAAAAAGAACCATAGCTGTCTTTCCAAAGGCACATTCTCTAATTACCAGTCATGATTCTCTCTAAAAAAAAAAAAAGCAAAAAAAAAAACACCTTCAAGGAGTGTCTTCACCAGCAGAAATGATTTGTGACAATCTTCCTTCAAGTCTAACAATTGGTATGTGAAATTGGACCACAAATGGGAGTCAGAATATTTGGCAAAGAAAGCATTTCAGCAATGAGAACTGCAGGGCATTTTTTTGAACAGTCAGAGATTCAGAGGCCAAGAAAGCCAAGATCTGAGTACCTGAACATTCTGGAAACTGATCCAGCCTTGCTACATATTTTGGCCCATGCATGCTAGCTTCCTGCTGTCACAATTTAGCAGAACACTTTTAAAATTTGAAGAGATAGTATTTACAAACCAAAATGAAATGAGCCTGCAACAAGCCTGTAAAAGTACTGTGCCTTGGGCTTGAGGATCACTATAATTAAGCCCCCAAATTCAGACTATCATGTTGACTTTTCAAAAAAACAAAAGAGGTAGACCTTCAATGGCATGAATAGTTTTGGCAGAAATCCAGATAAGCATGGCAGCTCTTGCCCTGAATTAAAGAAATGTAGCCAAATGATGGAATGGATGGTGAAATTAGAGTTCGAGTCCAAACTCCATGTAAAACTGCTCAAAGACAAATTTTAGTGATTCTATAGGGGACTGTGTTGAAATCTAGATAAACTTTAAACCCCTTGTACACCTTTCTAGTTGGGACCATTTTATCTCTTCTACTCCATTTCTAATCAACTCTTCAGGTCTGGCCATTCCTTTGCCTTCCAGGTCCACATATCAAATGTGATACTGTTTTTTCAGTGGCAGTCGTGAGTCCACGAGGAGAAATCAGACCAGTAGTACTTTCACCAAGCCAAATAGTGAGATAAGCTTAGAGACACAAATGTATGCCCCTTCTCTACGCACACAATCCTGGCCAGTGACTCTTACATGTCGAGCTCTCAGACCTTATTCTTGGCTTTTTTCTCAGGCTTTCTAAAATCTCTCATACTCAATTCCATTGAATTGATGCTGGCAGAAGGTTCCTTAGAAAAGACAAAAAGTTAACCTATTTGGCATCAGCACAAGATCATACTGGCAAGAAGGTCTTGCATCATTTTGCATTGGATTTTGCATTTATAATGAGTAGGACCCTTCACTAAGTGTTGTGTCATTAAATTCGCCTTTCTTTGGCACAATTACCAATGGAATTAATGGGCCATTTGAAAATAATTTTTTTTGAGTATCATTTTGATTTTGGAAGCAATTTGTTGGTTGATTTTTGCACAGGTGTTTGTGCCTGGCAGTAAAAATAGTATCTCTACATAGTCAGCTTACGTCATTCTGATGGAGATGAATTGCTCCTTTTGGAATGGATCAAAGCCAGCATTCCAAAAACTTCTGACAATGGTGACAATCAATAATGATAGTGCTGGTGGTGATGATGATGATGCTGAGCGCCATTTCCATCCATTTTTTTCTTTTCTTTGCTATCCCAGAACATTGGCCACTCAGTGAGATAAGTACCAATACAAACCACACATGAAAGAGAAGTTTTCTGGTGAAATGACATGATCACAGATCTAAACACAGACTGGGCCAAATGGTAAAAGAGGTAGAGAAATGCAGTGAGTAGAAAAATGCGTTAAAAAGCCAAATGGAAATAAAAGCACAAAAAATCCACTGAAAAAAAAAACTCTTTAAAAAGCAGAATTGGCCAAATGGGAAAAGAGGTGCAAAAGGTGATTGAAGAAAATAATCCCTTAGAAATTAGAATTGAGCACATGGAAGCTAATATCTTCATGAGAAATCAAGAAAGAACAAAATGAAAACAAAAGAATGAAACAAATAGAATGTAACATCAAATATCTCATTGGAAAACAACTTACCTGGAAAATAGATCCAGGAAGGATAATTTAAAATTATTGGACTAGAAAACAACTGGCCTGGAAAATAAATCCAGGAGAGATAATTTTAAATTATTGGACTACCTGAAAGCTATGATCAAAAAAAGAACCTAGACATTATCTTTCAAGAATTTATGAAGGAAAACTGCCCTGATATTCTGGAACTAGAGGGTAAAATAAAAATTGAAAGAATCTACATATCACCTCCTGAAAGAGATCCCAAAATGAAAACTACCAGGAATATTATACCCAACTTCAAGAACTCCCAGGTCAATGAGAAAATATTGCAAATAGCCATAGCCAGAAAGAAACAGTTGAAGTATCATGGAGTCACAGGATAACACAAGACTTAGTAGCTTCTACATTAAAATATCAGATGGCTTGAAATATATTTTGGAAGACAAAGGAGCTAGGATCACAACCAAGAATCACTTACCTGGAAAAAATGAGTATAATCCTTTAGGGGGGAAACTGGACATTCCATGAAACAGGATGTTTAAGCATTCTTGATGAACAGACCAGAGCTGAATAGAAAACCTAACTTTCAAATACAAGACTGGAGAGAAGCATAAAAAAGTAAGCAGGAATGGGAAAACATAAGAGACTCAATAATGTTAAACTATTTACCTTCCTGAATTGGAAGATGATTGTGTATAGTTCATCCTTCATTCTCAAAGAGGACCATGACATTAGGGAGACAATAACACAACTTGCAATTTACTTTGGTTTGAGGGAAGGAGGGCTGTGCAAAGTCACCAGCCTCACTTTCTCCTCCAGAGCCATCTAGATACAGCAGCTAGATAGCAGTCATGAGGATTGGAGACAGCCCAGGATGCAGTGGAAGAACTTGGCCCTTTTAAGCTAAGGTCTTTCCAGCTTCTCACTTTGAGTGAGGCAATGCCCATTCAGTGACTAGGCCTCTTTAAGAAATGAATCAAGGGATGGACCCTAATTAACTTGGAGGGGAAGACCTCAGGGTTGCTGGCTGAAAGAGAAACAATGAATACTTACTTTCTCTCTGAGCCAGAAAGGCCCAGAAATAGCTATTAAGTGGTGCTTGGATGGGGACCTATTGTTATCTAATCCATAAGATCCAGAGTGAATTGGATTTAAGGCTTGATCTTTGAGAAATAAATCTAGCCAGTAAACTCCAAATCAATCAGGTAGTTTTCTGCCATCAAAAATTACCTTTATTTGGGCAAATCACGCTAAAGGTAGAGTAAAGGACAGGAGAAGAGAGGAGAAGAAAGAAGAAGAGAGGAGAGGACTGGAGAGAAGAGGAGGGGGGAGAGAAGATTGGAGGTGTGGGGAGGGGAAGGGTGGAGCTGAACTGCCCATTTGGAACTGGCCAGCTGGGTCCCCATTCAGGCAGCTGAGAGTATTCCCAGGTTATGATTTGTCCTTCATTCTCAAAGAGGACTATGCCATCAGGGAGATGGTGATATGACTTGCAATTGACTTTGATTTCAGTGAGGGAGGGCTGTGCAAATTCACCAGAGTTACTTTCTCAGCGAAAGCCATCTGGAATCAGTGGCCAAATATCAATCGCAATGATATTGGAAGATGATATTTGTAACTCGTAAGAAATTTCTCATTATACCATTTAGAAGGAGCATATATAGAAAGAGGGCAGAGGTGTGACATGAATATGAAGGGAAGATTCCTAAAAAATAAAATTAAGGGGCGGGAAAGAGGAATGCAATGGGAGAAAGGGAAAGGGAGAGGTACAATAGGGTAAATTATTTGACATAAAAGAAGCAAGAAAGACTTTTATACCTGAGAGGAAGATTGGGGAGGTGGCAGTGAACATTTGTACCTTGCTCTCATCAGAACTGGCTGAAATTGGGTATCAAAATCTATCTTACCCTACAGGAAAGAAGGAGGGCAAGGACATAAAATAAGGGGGAGGGAAAAGATAGAGGTAAAGCAGATTAGCTGAGGTGGTAGTTGGAATCAAAATACTTTTGAGAACTAACAGGGTGAAAGGAGAGAGCAAAAGAATAGAATAAACAGGGGCTGAAATAGGATGAAGAGAAATACAATTTGTAATCACAAGAGTGAAAAAATTTTTGAAGCCAAGTCTCTCTTTTTTTTGCATGTTTTATTAATTTTATTTTGATTTCTCAACAATCACTTCCATATGCTTTTGAGTTTAAAATTTTTCTCCCCCTTCCTCCCTACCTCTCTCCCCAAAAAGGTGCACAATCTGATATAGGCTATACATTTACATTCCTATTAAACATATTTTCACATTATTGAAGTTGTAAGTAAAAATTAAAGCCAATACTAGGAACCATCAGAAAGAGGAAACAAAACTCAACAGAAGAGAAAAAAAAAGGATAGCGATTCAACTTTCACAGGTATGATTACTATCTGTGTCTTTTTCTCCATCCTTTCCCCCCGCATTTATGCTTTTTCTTCTCCTCTATCCCTTCCCCCCCTCACCAGTACTTTGCTTTTGACCACCACCTCCTTCAGTCTCTCCTCCTTTCTATGTTCCCCCTCCCCCCTCTTCCCCTTTGCTCCCACTGCTTCTTCCCTCCCTTCCATCCCCCCTCCCTTTTCTTTCCTCTTTTCCCTCCTACTGCCCACAGGGCAAGTTATATTTCCATACCTAACTGATTATGTTATTCTCTTCTTGAGCAAAATCTGATGAGAGCAAGGTTCAAACAATGCTCACCCCCTC
This sequence comes from Phascolarctos cinereus, assembly GCF_003287225.1. Classification (NCBI taxonomy): domain Eukaryota; kingdom Metazoa; phylum Chordata; class Mammalia; order Diprotodontia; family Phascolarctidae; genus Phascolarctos; species Phascolarctos cinereus. The sequence continues at coordinate 561,731 of NW_027555378.1, forward strand.
CCATCTTTCCCTCTGCTGTAATAGAATTTTCCATCTTTTCCTGTAATGTAATTTACCCTTGTCTCCCTCCTCCTTTCTCAGTACATTTTCTGAGATCAGACTAATCCACTTACTTGGATCCATTTAACCCATTTGATTAGACCCCAATACAGGGTCAATTTTGTGTATGTGCCATGGACTGCCAAGAAAAATATATATTCCTTTCTATCCCCATTCAGTTTTCTCCAGAGGTCTATCACATCTAACTTTTCCAATGTTCTTTTCACCTACTTAACTTCTTTCTTGTTTATTTTGTGGTTAGATTTATCTAGTTCAGAGAGGGGGAGGTTGAGGTCTCCCCCTAGTATAGTTTTGCTGTCTATTTCTTCCTGTAACTCCCTAAACTTCTCCTCTAAGAATGTGGATGCTATACCATTTGGTGCATATATGTTTAGTAATGATATTACTTCATTGTCTATGGTGCCTTTTAGCAGGATGTAGTTTCCTTCCTTATCTCTTTTGATAAGATCTATTTTTGCTTTTGCTTTGTCTGAGATCAGGATTGCTCCCCTGCTTTTTTTACTTCAGCTGAAGCATAATATATTCTGCTTCAGCTTTTTACCTTTACTCTGTGTGTGTCACTCTTTTTCAAATGTGTTTCCTGTAAACAACATATTGTAGGATTATGGTTTTTAATTCCTTTTTATGGGAGAGTTCATCCCGTTCACATTCATAGTTACGATTACTATCTGTGTCTTTTTCTCCATCCTATCCACCCCCCTGTTTATGCTTTTCTTTCTCCTTTCTCCTTTTCCCACCTCACTAGTGTTTTGCTTTTGACCACCACCTCCTTCTGTCCCTCCTCCCTTCTATTAGCCCTTTCCCTTTGCTTCCCCTTTACCCTTACTGCTTCTTCCCTCCCTTCTATCCCCCCCTCCCTTTTCTTTCGTATAGGGCATATAGATTTCTATACCTAACTGACTGTGTTATTTCCTTCTTGAGCCAAATCTGATGAGAGTAAGGTTCAAACAATGCTCATCCCCCTCCCTTCTTTCCCTCTGCTGTAATACGTTTTGGTGTCTTTTCCTGTAATGTAATTTACCCTTGTCTGCCTCCTCCTTTCTCAGTACATTTTCTTAGATCAGACTAATCTGCTTACTTGGATCCATTTAAGCCACTTGATTAGATTGTTTTTCATCATTACATCAAAGTCAACTCATATCCACCACTTTATGTATACTCCTTTAACATGGTGTTATAACAATACAGTTCTCAAGAGTAGCAAGTGTTATCTTCTCTTGTAGGGATGTAGGCAGTTTGCCTTTATTAGCATCTTATTGTATCTTTCTGTCCCATTTACCTTTTTATGTCTCTCTTGAGTCTTGTACTTGAAAATCAAATTTTCTGTTGAGTTCTGGTCTTTTTATCAGGCAGGTTTGGAAGTCCCCTATTTCGTTGAATATCCATCTCCTCCCCTGAAAGATCATGCTCATTTTCTCTGGGTAGTTGATCCTTTTGTTGTAAACCAAGCTCCTTTGCCTTGCAAAATATCATGTTCCATGCCCTACAGTCTTTTAATGTAGCAGCTGCAAGGTCCTGTGTAATCCTGACTGTGGTTCCATGATATTTAAATTGTTTCTTTCAGGCTGCTTGCAGTATTTTCTCTTTGACCTGGTAATTTTGGAATTTGGCTACTATGTTCCTTGGTGTTTTCAATTTGGGATCTCTTTCAGGAGGCAATCAGTGGATGCTTTCTATGGCCATTTTATCTTCTGGTTCTAGGACTTTAAGGAAGTTTTTCTCTATTATTTCCTGAAAGATACTGTCCAGGATCTTTTTTTCATTGTGATTTTCATGTAGACCTATAATTTTTTAATTGTGTCTCCAGGATCGATTTTCCAAGCCAGTTGTTTTACCAGTGAGGTATTTTACATTTTCATCTTTTTTTTTCCCATTTTTTTGTTTAGCCGATTCTTGCTCTCTCATAGTTATTAGTTTTCATTTGCCTGATGCTATTTTTTAACAAATTGTTTTCTTCTATTAGATTTTGTACCTCCTTCCCCAATTGGCCAATGTATTTCTAAGGGATTTGTTTTCTTCAGTGCACTTTTTTTCCAGTTGGCCAATTGTATTTTTTAAGGACTCTTCTACCTCTCTCATTTGACTTTTAAAATCCTTCTTGAGCTTGTCTAAGAAGGCTTTTTGAGCTTCAGACCAGTTCATATTCCCTTTTGAGGTTCCAGATGTGGGTTTGTTTGCAATGTTGTCCTCTTCAGAATTTCTGCCTTTATCTTCGTTCTTCTCATAATATGAGTCTATGGTGTGTTTCTTTTACTCATGCTGTTTCCTTATTCTCTGGCCTTTAAAGATATTGAACTTTCTTGCTGGGGAGCAAAGGGTACTGACCTAAGCTTCTTGTGTTGAGAGCCTAGGTCTTGGTCACTGGCTTTGTGTTCTGGGGCCTTTTATGTTGGCAATTGGAGGCTGTAGGGTTCAGGTGACTTACCTGGTGTTGGGCTGGAATCAGCAAGGCTGGAACTTTTGGGCAACTCTAGGTTGCCTGCTTTTCCTTTCCTTTAGCTTTCTTCAGCTCCTTTGAGAAGAATGTTGCAAGGTGTGTATCTGCCTGGGGCCCTGAGGCTGCTTCCATTATTTTTGCTGAGGCATTGGGAGACTCCTTTGCTGTGGAATGCCGAGGCACCTGGTGGTTTTCTGAGCTGGTTTCCACCAATTCCCCCACCCCCACTAAGGTCACTCAGAGGTCCAGGTGTTGTTATTTGCCTGCTCCACCATCTGGGTTTCAAGATCTTCTCCTGTGTCAAAGTGGGGCTTTCCACTAGCTGGCTGGGAAGCCTCCCTTTCTGTATCGCTCCCCTTTCTCCAGGGCAAGAGGGGCCTTTCCCGTTAATCCCTCAAGCTATCGGGGCTACTGCTGTGCTGCTCCCCCCTTTCTTTTGGTTCAGCTGTTTCAGGGTTTTACCTGGGGTGATATTTTCTGTGTCTTCAGAGGTTGATAGGGGAGGGTGAGAGCAACTGCCTCTTTACTCTGCCATCTTGGCTTCTGGAAGCAGAACTCTGAGGGTATTCCTTTTATGCTCAGAGCAAAGTACAGCCTACTTGAACCTGCATGAATCTACCACCCTTGGAGATGGCTAAAGTAAAATGCTCTCCCTCCCAACCTTATTTCCCATTCACATCCCAATGTCATAATTGCTGACAGAAATGCTATCTGTACTCTTGGGTATTTAACAAAGTTAACAATCTACTTTAAACTTCCCTCCCTTTCATTATATTCTTAGGGTTAATTCTGCAGTATGCAGTTTTTGATGCTTGGTGAGGGCTGCAGGCCTACTGAACCTCCATTTAAAGAGATGACCAAGTACATACATCACATTTATCTATGTGCTGCTCTACTGTGGGGCTTCTCAGACTTTTCCTTCATGCCCCTGCGAATTTTACCCGACCCACATTTCAAATTCTTTTTCTGTGTTTTCTTCCATGACGAAATTGCAAATTTATTGATGGCAGGAACTGTTTTCAATCGTCTTCTTCTTCTTCTTCTTCTTCTTCTTCTTCTTCTTCTTCTTCTTCTTCTTCTTCTTCTTCTCCTTCTTCTCCTTTGTGTTATTATCCTAAACACTTAGAATATTAGAATATCCATGTGTAGACATGAATTAACTTTATGGTCCTTACTGTCTCTCAGTCCCTATATCCAAGTAGTTTCTAAGTCTTGTCATTACTAAAACATAACTCTCATTCTCCACCTGTTTCCACTTCTCTTCACTCTGAATTTCCTCTTCCTTGCTCCAGCTTTTCACCTTGAAGCTTGACTCTGGGTGTTGAATTCACACTTTGGAAGTACCCTCCACTTCTGAAGCCTCTCCAGATGATCGGATGCCTCTTTCAAGGGCCCAGGACAGCCAAGGATCATTAGTCTTCAGGCAGCATTCCATATTTTCTCTATTATGCCAACCCTAACTCACAACAGTTTTTTTTTTGGCTTTTTCTTTACTGTCTTCTTCCATTATAAAGTTAGATACTTGAGGAAGGGACTGCCTTTTTTTCTACTTTTATTTCTATTCCCAGTGCTTAGCAGAGTGCCTAACATATGATACATGTGTAGTAAATGTTAAATTGACTCACTGACTCAAGAAATCTCATCTTTTCTCACCTGGTAAATTGGAGCAACCTTCTGACTGCTCTACCTGCATAATGTCTCTATGGTCACCAATCCTTCATTTGCTCAGATCTCCAGTGTTTTCCGCACCTTACATGTCATGTCATCCTTTGTTCAATAAACTCTGAAACACCCAATGAACTATAGGATCACATAGGGAACTTTGTTTTTGTCAGTGAATGACATTCAAACCTGGGTACACTCCACCTTTCTAATTTTACATCATAGATATTATTTGTCTTCACACACTTTATGGTCCAAAGATTCTGATCTTCTCTTTCTCTCACATGACATTTTATTTCCCATCTACATTGCTTTGCAAAAGCAGTCATCCATGGCTGAGATGTATGCCCCCTTCACCTCTGCCTCTTTAGGATCCTTTCTTTCCTTTAGAGCTCAGATAACTTGCCACCTCTTCCTCCCTCAGAAGGAATCTGACCATGTTTCTCCTATCTCATACTGTACCTTGTGTTTAGTGAGATAGAAGTAGACTTCAACTTACAAATTGACTCTTCCTCAAACACTTTGACCGCTCATTTCCTCAGCCTACTCATTTCCCTTGTCCTTACTGTTACATCTCGCATTAGCTTATGCAATATTGGACATAGACTTGGTTATACCGTCTTCCACACATATACCACTTCTATGTTCAAGAATTCCAAAATCCTCTTAATCTATTATGTTTTTACTTCTCTCTCTGACTTCCTTTATCAAACCTTACTCTTCATACCTAATGTGACTTCCAATTCTTCTACCTTTCATTTCTCTTCCAGATCATCTCTCCTGCATTAGACCCTTTATCCCCACCTTGCTCCTCTGGCGAACTATTTTAATTCTACATCATTCTATTCCCTTGTATCCCTAGTCTCCTTATCATGTAACTGGTTATGTTTTTCCAAGCCTCAGATTTGGATCTCTCATTCCTTTTGCTACTTTTGCTCTTCCAATTGGCTGCTGAATGAAGAGGGAGAAAATCATGAGACTATTCCTGCTGAATCTACTACAAGTTTATGTTACAGAGCTTCAACGGCTCCCTCATTGCTGCTTAGAAATCCTACTGTATCTGTCTTATAAACTCACTATTCCCACTCTCCATAGCACTCTTCCAAACCTTTTCATCCCTTCTCAAATACCTCATGGCCCCCAAACTCTCAGCTGAGAATCTTTCCTCATCTTTTACAGAAAACAAGTTAGGCCTTTAACCCTGAGCTCTTCTCCCTTCTCTCTCATCTTAAAAGAAACATATGTCTTCTGTCAATGTCTCCTCCTTCACCACTGTGTCACTTGATGAGGTGTTATTGTGCATTGAAGGGGCTATGTTCTCTACCTGCTCAAGCAACCTTTTTTCACCCTCTCTCCTCCAGCATATTGCTTCTAATCTCATCCTCATTCTATCACTTATTTTGAATCTCTCCCTGTCTACTGTCTCATTCCCTATTGGCTACAAACATGCTCGTGTCTTCCTCATCCTCAAAAAACTATCACTTGTTTCTCCCATCCCCACTATCAACTTGTGTCTCTTCTTCCTTTTGTGGACAAAGTATTTGAAAAGGCTATCTATAATAGGTGCTTCCACTTGCTTGCCACTCTCTTCAAATCCCTTATAATTTGCCTTCCAAACTTATCATTCCACCAATACTACTGTCTTCAAAGTTTCCAGTGATCTCTTAGTTGCCGGATCCAATACTCTCTTCTCAGCCCTTCTCCTCAACCTGTCTGCAGCCTTTCACACTGCAGATCACCCTTTCCTCCTTGGATATTCTTTTTTTCTCTAGTTTTTGTTTTTCCTTTCCTTAGAGGCAGCACTCTTTGCTCATTCTCCTATAAACCTGACTGCTCATTCTCATTCACCTTTGCTGGATCTTCATCCAGATCATGTCCTCTAACCGTAGGTATCACACACAGTTCCATCTTTGCCCCTCTTCTCTTCTCTCTTTATACTGTTTCCCTTTTTGATCTCACAACTTACATAGATTTATACCCACCTCTGTCCTGATGATTTTGAATTCTTCCTATCCTGCCCGAACCTGTCTACTCACCTTCACTTCTTCTTACTTGGTACCTTCAACTGTGTGTCAGGAATTTGGAATGGGATGTACAATAGAGATTTCAACTCAGTATGTCTATAACCAAACTCATTTGTCCTCTTTAATACTCTCCTACATTCTATATTACTGTAGAGTACACCATCACCTCTCAGTCCCACAGGCCAACAACCTGGGTGTTATCCTTAGCTACTCATAATCTCTCACTCCACATGTCAAATCTCTGTTCAAAGACTTTAGTTGCCACTTTTGCAAAATCTCTACACTATGCCCCCTCCTCTCCTCTAACAGTGCTACCACTCTGCTGCAAGCTTTCATCACTTCATACATGCATTGGTCTTGCATTATAAGAGCTCATTCTTGTGTTTCCCTTTCCCCAGGTCTTTCCTTACTTCAATCCTTCCTCCATTCAGCCGCCAAAGTGATTTTCCTAAAACACAAATCTAACCATCTCATCCCCCTACACAATTAACTGAAACACTTCCATATCATTTCAAAGATTAAATACAAAATACTGTGTTGGGCATTCAATGCCCTTTATAACCTATCCACCTCCTATCTTTCCAATATTCTTACACTTTACTCCCTTCCACTTATTGTTTGATCCTGTGACAATGGCCTCCTTGCTGTTCCAAGACCAAGATACTCCATCTCTTGACTCCAGTCATTTTCTCTGCCTACCCAGCATGCCTGGAATGCTTTTCCTCCTTACTTCTCACTACTGGCTCTCATCGGTTTTTTTCTTTTAAAGTTGCTGTCAACAATTCATCTTTGCCTTGAAGCCTATCCCAAATCCTCACAATTGTAGTGACCCTCTCTCTAAATTGATTCTTATTTACTCTGTATACAGCTTTATTTCATTTGCTTTTTGATTCTCCAACTAGATTGTGAGCTAGTGGAGACATAGAATTTTTTTTGCCCTCTTTTTCCACCCCCAGCACTAAGCACTGTGTCTGGCACATAGCAGGCACTTAATAAATGCTTGTTGACTGATTAATAGGGTCCCAAATAATTATAAGACGCCCACCTCCTTACCCTTCCTTTTGTTGATGCTTTGTATAGACGTATATGTGTTTATTTCTTTTTTTTTAATTCCAGGGAGTGCCTCATGTTTGTCTTTATATTCTCAGCACCTAGAGGAGCGCCTAGAATCTAGTAGGTGTTTAAGAAAAAAATTTTGAACAATTGACTTTAAGTTTTATAACATGGTCTTTCGGTGACATCTGGTGTCCAATACGAATATTGCAATAAGAATATTGAATCTTTGGGGGCACGCCTGCCGCCTTGTGGTCAGTTGAGATAGTACAGTTTTAGCCTGCCATCAAAACCCTAGTATTACATTTTCTCCTATTTTAAACCATGTTTTTGCTGGGTTTTTGTACTTGTGAAAAATCACTTGCTGTTTAGAAAGGTAGAATGGATTCAAAGGAAATCCTGCATTCATGAACTAAAGTATGTAATTAATTATTTCAATTACAATAGAAATTCAGACTAAATATTCACCACCAAAATTACCCTTTATATCCTTAATCTTATCAGAAATGATATAATAAAGGTTAAGATATAATAGCAGTGGAGTGAAAATGGAGCAGGCTTCATTCTAGAGTGTCTGGCCCTGAGTAACATTAATTCTATATCCTCAAGAGCAAAACTGGAGTAAGAAAATGGTTGATCTGAATGTTGAAGAAATCTTAGGAAATAAGCATCAAAGTGTGATTAAGACCATCATGGCTACTGGAATCAGCTTCCAAAGCCTTCTAAAAACTTGTTAATTTTCAGCAGTTTTTCAAAGCTGTTGTTGTTTGCCCTTCCTTCTCAAGCATGATCATAGCATCAGGAAGGTGATGCCATGACTTGCAATTTATTTGGATTTAAGTGAAGGAGAGCTGTGCAAACTCACCAGTCTCAATTTCTCTGCCAGAGCCATCTGGATCGAGTGGCAAGACGTAGGTCAGGAGGACTGGAGATGGACCTGGATGCAGGGGGACACTTTGGTCCTTTTTAGACTAAGACAGTGGTGTGTCAAAGCCTGCTCAAAGAGACTGCTACCAGCCTCAAAAACCTGCTTGCTAGATTTCAGGAATTTTCCATTTTATTTATGAAGTCAGCCACTCAGATTTGTTAAGTATCTGTTAAGTATTTACTCTGTGCTAGGTATAGTTAGGTGGTCCAGTAGATTGAGTGTTTGGCCTGGAGTCAGGAAGATTCACTTTTTGGAGTTCAAATGTACCCTTAGACCCTTGCTAGGTGTGTGACTCTGGACAAGTTACTTAATTTTGCTTACCTCAGGTTCCTCATTGGTAAAATGAGATAGAGAAAGTAATGGCAAATGACTCCAGGATCTTTGCTAAAAGAACCCCAAATGGAATCAAGAAGAATCAGACATGACATATGACATATCCCAGTGCTGGGAAGAATGTTTGGAATAGCTAGGATGTTGTTAGAAGATATTCTTAAATTCCTCATTTGGCACTATTTGAATCATTGATTGTAGTAATCATCTAGCAATTTCCTAACTAAAAGAAAAAACAATAGTCATTAAAAATATTTCTGAATAAAATCCATTTTATTTATCATAATCCTAATTTAAAAAAACAAGCAAAATGGAAGTTGGAGCTAAAGAACTTGACACTGAAATAATTAAAATTTCTCTAGTACAGGGATGGAAATGATGGTTCTTCTTGTATTACACAGAAAATTTTGATCATTTGTTTCCCAAATTATGCTTTATAAAGAGGTTGTTCCTGCTTTTTGTTGTTCAGATTTTTCAGTCACTTTAGATTCTTTATGACCTCATTTGGGTTTTCTTGGCAAAGATACTGAAGTACTTTGCCATGTTCTTCTCCAGCTCCTTTCACAGATGAGGAAAATGAGGCAAACAGAGAGTGAAGTGACTTACCCAGGTTCACAAGCTTGTAATTATCTGAGGCCAAATTTTAACTCAGATCTTCTTGATTCTAGGCCTGAGGTTAACCAACATTTATTTCTTGGAAAGTTTTCCTTCAATGATTTGTATTCATGGAGAACTTTCATTAAATTCAGTTACATTGAAGTCACCATCAGCTAACATTCAGGCTGAACAAAAAGTAATCAATATATCATACACATTTTAGACAATTTAAGGATTGTTGCTGGAAAGCATGCATCTCAAGTAGATTCAAGTCAGAGAAGTATAAAGATATTTCATTTAATAAACCAATCAGTTTAATGCTCTTCCTAGGAATATGTTGCTAGAAAATATAATTCAACAGATGAACTTACATCTCTCCTCAGGCAGAAGGAATGATGAAATCATTTTTTAGCTTTTTTTCCCGATTTATTAGAATCTTCTAATTGGCTTCATGAAGAACTTACTTCATTAAGGATAGATGGTGGAAAATAGAATGATTTAAATGAATTGGAAACAATGAAAATGACTTTCTAGATTTTTGTACACAATAATGTAGAATTAAACAAAGATCCCCTCAATGCAACTTTACAGAAGGATAAAAAAAGAGTCACTCCTATGGCATTCTGTTAGCCAAAGCTGAAAGAGCTTTCATTTTAATTAATAATTTTTGAATTAGGGAGAAAAAGGTTAAGAATAGATTACATATCTGATATAATGACACTAAATTTATTGGAAAAAGAATCAGCCAATTGAGATACAACTTTGTAACATCACATTTGAATTTCAATGATAGGTTGGCTATAGATACAAAAGTTAATCGAACTTTAAGGAAAAAACTTTCTGGGTGAATCAATTGACTAAATGGAATTCATCATAATGGGTAATTTCTGTATTGTTTTTAATTGTGGGCTAGAATCTCATATTTCAGTAAAAAATTGAATAAAGTTATATCTTTCTGTATGTGTATGCATATTATTTTTAAAACGAAAGACTGTTATCAAAATTTTTTTTTTATCAGAGTACAATTGGACTGAGAATTTACCAGTATTAAAGGCTATGAAAACACACAGACACACACACACACACAGACACACACACACACACACAATCTTGCAGTTTTAGTTTGCAATCTAACATGTACTTGAAAGCTACTGCTATAATCATTGTCTTAAGTAATGGAGCTGGAATTGAAATATGACTCCTCTCCTTACAGTCAATCAGTATACCTTTATTAACTACTACTGTGTTGCACATACCATACTAATCCCTGTGGATACAAAGAAAGCAAAAGACAGTCAAGTCCCTACCTTTCCAGAGTTCACAATTTAATGGGGAAGGTGATGTTGAAAACAAAACAAAACAAAACAAACCCAATAATATGTGTAAAGTATGAATCAGACATAACCATCAGTAGGAAAGCAGAAGAATGAAGGAGGAGTGGGAAATGCTTGTTGTATAAGGTTGCATTTTGTGTTCTGCTTAATAGAATCCTGGGAAGCTTGGAGGCAGAGATAAGAAGACAGAGAATCCGAGGCATGGAAGACAACCAAAGAAAAGGGGCAGAGGTGAGAGACGGAGTTTCTTGTTTGTGAATAGCAAGGAGGCCAATGTTACCGAATCAAGTATTGCTGGGAGTGGGGGATGAGGACAGAGCTTTAAGAAGACTGGAAAGGGAAGGCAGATTATTGAGACCTTTGAACACCAAAGGATTTTATATTTGATCCTGGAGATAACATTGAGAGTGTTTTTGGTGAGGGAGGGTGAAAGGAGGTAACATGGTCAGTCCTGTACTTTTGGAAAATTGCCGTGTAGGCCGAGTGGAGAATGGACTTGATTACACAAAGACTTTTCTTTTTTTAATATTTTTAATGTCTATAACTTTTATTTCTTATTTTTGTTTTTGTTTTCACTTTTATTCATTTTACACTTAAATACAAAATGAGAAAAGAAAAAATAGATTTCCGTGTACATAGCAGAACATAACAACATATAAAACTATATATTTGCATTTCACAAAAACCTATGTAATGAAATTCATCCACTGTTTTCAACCTAACCCAGCTTTTCTATGTTTCCTTCTATGTTTTCTTTTGTTCTCTGCTATGTACTTTTTATCCTGTTTTTTTCTTCTTCCTCATCTCCCACCTTAGTGAAGACTACAATTATACACACACACACACACAGACACACACACACACATATATATATATATAATTGTTTCTAAATACACACACATATACATACACATACACATATATCTTGTGTGTGTATATATATGTATATATACACACATATATACACGTATGTATGTGTATATGTATGTATGTATGATTATCATACTAGGCATATTTCTAGCTGTCAGTTCTTTCTCTTGAGGTGAATAGCATCTTCCTTCATAGTTTCAAGTCTTTCCTTAATTTTCCAAATCACCCAGCTCACTGTTTCTTAAATCACAGCAGTATTCCATCACAATCATATACAACAAATTGCTTAGCCATTTCCCAGTTGAAGAGCATCTATCATTTTAGCCTTTTTTTTTCTTAGGGAATTGGGGTTAAGTGACTTGCCCAGGGTCACACAGCTAGTAAGTGTCAAGTGTTTGTTCTGAGGTCAGATTTGAACTCAGGTCCTGCTGACTTCAGGGCCGGTGATCTACCCACTGGACCACCTAACTGCCCCGATTTTAGCCAATCTTATACATGTAAGATGATATCTCAAAGTTATTTTACTTGGCATTTGTATAATCAATAATGACTTAGAGCATTTTCTCATATAAGTATGTATAGTTTTGATTTCTTCATTAAAAAAACTACCTGTTCATATCATTTAACCATTCATCAATTGGGTTATGACTTGTGCTCTTATAAATTTGGCAAAGTTCTCCATATATTTGAGAAATGAGACCCCTATCTGAGAGATTCTCAATGAAAGTTTTCCCCAAAATTTCTGCTTTCTTTCTAATCTTAGCTACCTTGATTTTATTTATATGAGAATGTTTTAATTTAAAATAATTAAAAATTATCCATTTCACACCTCAATGATGTTAACTATCTGTTCTTTCTTCACCTATTATTCTCCTACCCATGAGTGTGATAAGTAATATGTTCCGTATTCTTTTAATTTTTTTGGGATATCCCCCTTTATATCTAGGTCATGTATCCATTTTGACCTTATCTTGGTATATAGTTTAACATATTGGTCTATGTCCAGTTTCTACCAGCTTTTGCATGAAATAATGAATTCTTATCCCCAAACTTAAATGTTTACAGTTGTCAAACACAAAGTTACTACAGTCCTTTACTTCTGTGTATTTTAAGTTTACTGTTCCAATATTCCACTTCTCCATTTCTTAGCCAGTACCAGATAGTTCTGCTCTCTGTTTCTGTTTTATGGGTAAATTCATCTTATTCACATTCTAAATTATAATTTAATGTTGTATTTTTCTCCCTATCCTATTTGTCTTCACTATCCTTCTGGCCCTATTTACCCTATCCCTCCTCACTCTAATTTCTTTCTACCCTCTACTTTGCCCTCCTATTCTTTAATCTAGCCACCTCTCTAAGAGTACCTCCTTAATCCTCCTCACCCCCTGCACCTCAATCTACCTATCTTTCTAAGAGTTTCATCCTTACCATCTCCCTTCATTCTTCATCTACATACCCTTTTAGTAGTCTCTCCCTTATCCTATCCCTTTACCCTCTCGTTTCCTTCTACATTTGGAAGACTTTTATGCACTTCTAAATGTATATGTTTTCTTTTTAACCCATTTCTGAGGAGAGTAAAGTTCCAGTACTACTAACAGTGCCTCTCCCCCACTTAACTTCTCCTATATCACTAGTTCCTTTCATTCCTTATTTTTATGAGATAATTTCTTTTTATTCCTACCTACACATTTTTTTAGAATTAATCCATCATATACAGCTCATCCCAAGTTTTTCTTTCAAACTATCCAAATAATTGTGATAGTCATGAGAGTACTAATAAAACGTGTGTATATAAGAAATAAGTAGTTTTACCTAATTGAGTCCCTTATAACTAGTCTTTAATGTTTACTTATATGTCTCTGAGATCTTATATGTGAAATTTCTTTTTTTCCCCAAATTTTCTTATATGTCGGTAGTTCTGCTGTTTTTGTCATAAATACCTGAAAGTCCTTCACTTCATTAATTATTATTATTATTATTTTTCATTTTGTATTATACTTAACTTTGATAGGTGTTACCCTTGGTTGTAATCCCAGCTCATTTGCTCTACAAAATACAGTGTTCCAAGACCTATGGTGTTTCAACTAAGCAGCTGCTGGGTTTTGTGTAATTCTGATTGTAGCTCCATAATATTTAGATTGTTTTTTCTTGTTTTTTGTTTTTGTTTTGTTTTTTGCAATATTTTCTTCTTAACTTGGGAACTTTGAAACTTGCCTATGATATTCCTGTAAGTTTTCTCCTGGGATCACTTTCAGGTGGTGACTGGTGGATTTTTTTTTTCTATTTCTGCTTTACTTTCTTGTTCTAGAATTACATATTAAAGAACCTATAGCTAGAAGGAACAGCCCAGGCCACCAAGGACAAAGCTCTAAATAGAAAGTGGAAGAGTCTGAAGCCACAAACAGTATCTGAGGTGGGAATTAACCTCAGGTGTTTGTGTCTCTGGTGTTTAGAAATGGTGTTCTTCTCTTCTGAACTTTGAAGTCCCAAACCTAAGGGATTAGTCTACTTGATTTTCTTTCTGCTCTGATTCGCATGTAATCCCCATCCCATCATAACATGACATTTAAAAAGTTGAAGATACATAATTTTTGGGTAATTCAATCATTTTATTAATGATCCATGTTTCATACAGTCTGTACTTTCATTCTTTTCTGATGTCATTTGGCACATTAATGTGTATGCCTGTTGTCAAATGTGTTGAGCTAGGTCAGGAAGAGATATGAAAGGCAGAGCAATAGCACTACCATGTACCCTAGGCCTCTCTGCTGCCTGTGTGAATATTATAGGATGTGAGTTGTTTCAGTGATAGGATACCTGCAGAGCCTTTCCACCATGTATGAGGCTACACTGGTCATTTTTGGAGGCACTGGTATATCATAACCTAAGCTTTCATGCAAATCCTTTTAAATCTTTCATTTCATTGAAAGGCAAAGCTGGGCTCAAGGAATTAACTGATTTAGCACAGAGTTTTATGTAGACAGGAAGCCAAAAAATTCCTTTCAGGCCAACAAGTATCTCTTGAATGTTTACTGCATGAAACTTTACATTTTGGGAAATTCCGTTTCTTTTAAAATTAAGAGACCACTCATCCCTTTCACTTCAGTCTTAGAACATGTAGACAGATGAGAGTATAGGAGGCATCAGGATTGAGTGGCTGCAATGCTGAGTTCAAATCCAGCCTAAGTCCCTAGCTAGCTGTGTAATCTCATGCAAGTCTCCTCAACTGTCCTGGCTTCAGTCTTTTCCTGTGTAAATTGAGGGGGTTTGATTACATTACCTGAGACTTCCCTTCCAGCTGTTGGGGTTTGAGAGGTTGAGACCACTCAAAGAATGGAGTACAGGACATTTTCATCCGGAATGAATTCATAGACTCAAGCATTCTTTGAATCAAGTTGGCAAAGATTTATTGTTACGCTATATAGCGATTGTTACGCCATACAGCGGGAAGGATTTTTAAGAAACCTGTGACCTTAGAAGGGTACGATCAAAGTTTATATCAGACAAAATACAATAAAACATGTGCCAAACATGCTAACTAGGTGATTCAGGGTGGGATCAGGGAGTGGTGAAGGAGTGGTCAGTTCTTAAAGGAACATGAGCTTTTTGCATCTACTGCAGGTTTTACCCAGAGTTCACTAGGTCACTAGCTCACAAAGGAGGCCACACGGAGTGTGGTTTTAGGTCTGCTACATCACTAAGTTAGCTAGCAGTCAGGGGTAACTAAAAGTTGTCCAGTCTGCCACCAGTCAATGTCTTGTTTCACAATATAGATGGAGGGAATATACATATGTCTTAGCTTTAGAATACAAATAATGAGGAGCCCAGGATGTAGATGATAAGGTAGGGAGGTAGTATATATAATCCAGTGGGTAAGAATATCTTTATGACCCAGTGTAAAGCCAGTTCAAACTAATAATTCCTTCAGGTGCTGTCTGTAACTGCACCAGGGACTGTAACTTGCTGGGGCCCACTCATGAGTAATTGCTAGGCACAGTGTCTTTGGGGGAAAAACTGCTAGGGATAGTGTTTCTGAGGCTAGAGAGAAACATGGTCATGGAATTGGGGTCCCAGTACAAGCACCCAAGCACCCCATCACAGCTAAGATCTTTAATTTGAAATGGACAAGTCACTTCCATTCCCTGGGCCTCAGTTTCCTCCTCTGTGAACTGAGGGCCTTAAAGAAGATGACTCTGAGGCTGCTGCCAGGATCTTTAGAATAAATATCAATTCACTTCACCACCCTGGGCTCCAGTTTCCTTTTCTGGATAATTGAGAGAAATGATTATTAATAGCCAATCATTTGTGGAGACCCAGAGTCCCCCCTCCCCTTTTTCTAAAGTCCTAATTTCAAAAGTTCAATCTCTTGAAGAGTATTACTGATAAGATTGTACTAACTTTCTTAACAATCTTGTTCAGACCCCACTGAGGTGGGGAAGCCATTGTGCTCTACTCAAGTTTGGATGGGGATAAATTCTTTGAAGAGATTTCCCAAGGTTGGGGGTGAGTTACAAGTAAATTACATAATCAAAGTTTCTTTGAATAAGGTCAGCCCCTCATTGTAATATTTATTTTTTCATTGTTAACCAATCAGAGTTGATTGCCAGCCTCAGGAACACCCCTCTTCCAATGAGCATAAGAGCCTTGAGCCCACTGACATCATTGTCTTTGGTCTAAGAGAGACAGTTAAATGACCATCCTTTTATTAAAATGCTGGCGTTATATAAAATGATTCAATTACTTAGAAATTTTGTTCTTCAAACTTTTTAAAAGTCTCCATATAATGATGTGGATAGAATACATGACCTCTGGAATCCCTTGCATCCGCACATCTAGGACTTTGATCCTGTACACCCATTTAGGAGCTGAAAGCAATGGCTGAAGAGGGAGGAAATTGAGACAGCAGGTGGAGACCTCATGTCTGAGAAGATTGGCAGGGATTGAAAGGAGAGAGGGACAGCTTTGTTTAGAATGGAGGACCACAGTGAGAGGCAGATGGAAAACCTCGTCCAAAGGAAGGAACACTGGAGTTGGAAGCAGAAAAGCCAGATTCTAATTGAAGCTTAGCTACTATCTACTATGCCTACAACACTCATTTCATTTACTAAGCGATTTTGCATATTTCCGGGTTAACGATATTGCTAAGTATTTCTAGGCATATAGGAAAGCATTCATCTGTTGTTCTATTTAAGTGTGGCAACATCTTAATCAAATGTTTGACATTTGTTTTAAAAAAAACTTCTCCAAAGCAAAGATCAACCATTTTCAAGTGTAGCTTTCTCCAAAGTTTTGCTCTTGTGAATGGGACCAGGTGCACTGTAGCCTAAAATCTAGACAAAGCTCTCTCTAATTCTATTTAATCTCATCCTGCATTATTTCTCCTGTGACAGGATTAAGAGTGAAATAGGTCATTTGAATGTTGATGATTTAATCTGCATTCTTATTTACACTGAAGGATTTCATTTGGCTCCTTTCTGCCTGGCTTCACAGTGACTGAGTTGTCACATCATAAAATTGAATAAAAATATGGTTTGGAATATGTCAAAATGTAATACTAGGGTTTCAGTGTGAGATGGACTTAAGTTTCATCTGTCCAGGAACTATTTTCAGGCCCAAACTTTTTCATATGCTGCAGTTTTCTTTGTGGCCACCAGATGTCAGTGGAAGCCTGTCCTATTTTCCTAAAAGGCAAGGAAATGGTCATAAAGTACGGTATTTCTTAAGCACCTCTTTCCTGTGAGGCCAAAAACTAGGTTCTGGGGGTGTAAAGACAATAATTCAGGAGCCTCTGCCTTCAAAAAGTTTAAATCCTATCACTGGGGAAAACATGTACATATATAATTATGTATGAAATACAAAGCAAATGTAAGTTGTTTGGGGAAAAGGAATAGCTCTCTAACTTTGGTGGAGGTAGCTCAGGTGACAGCAGAGTCTTAGGTAGGATGAGGTGGCACGTTACCTGAGCTTTGAAGGAAGCTGACAGATTGGAAGTGTCAGAGAGAAGGATAGATTGCATTTCAGGCAAGAAAAGCAGCCTCTTCCCCTAAAGAAAAGAAATGAAAATTCAGGTGTGAAGAACAGCAAGAAGGCAAATATGCCTGTATCTTAGAGCACACAGAGTGGAATAATATAGGATTACATCAAGTAGTTAGGTTTTAGGTGTTTACAAATGGTGACAAAAGACAGAGTTGGTTCAGTTTGATACTGGATGTACTAGTGAGCCAATGTTACTTTTAGAGTGTGGACTGACATGACCAGGACCACATGGGAAGAATGTCCTTTCAGCAGCTGAGTGGAGGATGGAAGGAAAAGAGGAATGACCTGAGGCAGGGAGACCACTTAGGAGACCATTGTAATAGACAAGAAGAGAAGTGATGAGGTTATGTGAGTGGAGAGATAAGAATGCAGGTCTGAGTATTGTTCATGTAGTTATTACAAAACTTGGCAACAGATTAGATATGGTAACTGAGGGAGAGAGAGGACCATTGGGTAGATAGATAGATGATAAATAGGTCATAAAGATGGAAAAGTATGTTCTGGTATAAACCTTTCAGGACATTTGGATATCTGTTTTAGACAGTAGATGTCATAGAAATACTGTACTATTTGCCTGCATGACAATGACACATGTGATCATAGATACATAGATTGACTAAGAGACAGATAGAAACACACATAAGAAGTTAAATTTTCAGGCTGAACATTTACACTTTAAAATTTGCAAATGCTGGAGATCTGGGCTTGATTTATTTTATGAATTTAAGTAATACAAGTGATGGAGAAGATTATAATAATAAAAAATAAAGTTATTCTCATGCATATATTTTTCAAAGATCTGAGTTTTAAATGCTTACCAGGACATACCTGAATAAATCGACAGTTACATAGATAGAAAGATACATAGATACATAGATAACATAGAGTCTTGGCATTTATTGAGTGCTTGCTTACTATTTGTCAAGTATTGTGGAAAGTGCTGAGTTCAAAAATACAGGTAAGAAAAAACAGTCACTGTCCCAAGTAAGCTGTGACCAGAACTCAGGGAAAATTGAAAAACTGACAATAGGGAATAGTTTCCAGCTGCTGACTAGGAAATGAGGTGGAGTGTTGGTTTGGGCAAGATGAGCTGTAAGCTCCCTTACCAGGTGAGGTCTTGCAGGAAGTAGCTCAGGGTGGCTGGAAAGGTGGTGCTGTCCTAAACAGTGATAGGGAAGTTGTAAGAAGGAAGAATTTTAGGGCAATTATTGTGAATCTCTATTGTAAATATGCTGAATTTGAAAAATCTATTTCAACCAGTAGGCAACAATTTCTCTCTTCTTCAGTCTTTTCCTTTCCTTTTGTTAGGAAGTGGATGGATTTTCCAAGCTTTGAGAAAACTATGTTGAGTAAGGATTGTATGGTACTTGGGGGCAGCCAGGTGGCACAGTGGATAGAGCACTGGCCCTGAAGTCAGGAGGACCTGAGTACAAATCGGGCCTCAGACCAAACACTTGACACTTAACTAGCTGTGTGACCCTGGGCAAGTCACTTAACCCCAACTGACTTAAAAAAAAGAAGATTGTGTGGTACCCTCATCAACGTGGTCTGAGAGGCAGATCCAGTTCTAGTCAGAACAAGGCCCTCAAGGGAGGTTGTTTTTTTTCCAGACTAACTTTTTTGGTATTTGCAGGAAGGGCTTATTTCAGTTAATAGAAGCAGCAGCAGCAGGAGTATCAGTAGTAGTAGTAAAACTTGCAGCACCAGTGATGATAATAACTCTCATTTGTATATGTTAGAACAGTGATTAAAGTAAGGATAAATCACTGGTCTGAAAGACTGAAGATGAATGATACCACTCACCTCTTATCAGAGGCAGGATTAACTTAAATGCCCAAAGAACCTTACATTTTCAGACATGAGTATTGTGGGGATTAATTTTGTGAACTATGCATGTTTGTAAGGAGATTTTTCACTTTTGTTTGGTTAAGTGTAGAGGAGAGAGGTAAAGTTAGAGACATAGATTGTAAATGTTAATATAATAAATGATGAAAAAACTAAACATTGCCTTTAGAATGAGTTTAGAAAGCATATTCTCTCAAATCTTTCTCCTGTTCAGTTCAGACCTGTGATTTCATTTTTGAGATAAAAGGGAGCAACAGCTCATGTAGGTCAGCACTTCCTCTGCCACTTAAGGGTCTCAGAGTTGCCTGGGGCACAGAGGGGTTAAGCTACCTATCCCAGGTCACAGAGCCAGTATGCCAGAGTTAGGATACGAACTCAAGTTTTCCTGACTTTGAGATTATCTCTCAGTAATCAGCCTTCCCTTTCCACTCTTCTTAAACCTTGAAGCCCTTTTCCTCATCCGCCACTGCCAGTAGTACTTGATTCAGAAATATTGGCCTCTTAGTTATTTATGAACAAGAAACTCCATCTCTCACCTCTGCCCATTTTCTCTGGTTGTCCTCCATGCCTGGGATTCTCTGCCTCCTCATCTCAACCTCTGAGCTTTCCTAGATTCTACTAAGTAGCACTTAAAATATGACCTTATACAGAAAGCATTTCCCATTCCCCCTTAATTCTTGTGCTTTCTCACTTATGGTTATGTCCAATTCATACTTTATATATATATATATGTATTGTTGGGGTTTTGTTTTCCTGCTGATGGTGATACCACATTTATACTTTAAATACCTTTTTTCTTTTTACATCACTTCCCCCATTGAATTGTGTGCTCTGGAAGGGCAGGGACTATCTTTCACATTTCTTCGTAGTTCCAGGGATTAGTACAGTACTCGGCACATAGCAGATGATTAATAAATGTATAATGATGGAGGAGTCACATTTGAATTCCAGCTCCATTTCTTAAGACAATGATTATAACAGTAGCTTTCAAGTACATTTTAGATTTGTATAGTACAAGGATGTGGATGTGTGTAGATGTGTGTGTGTGTGTGTGTATGTGTATGTTTTCATAGCCTTTCACACTGGTAAATTCTCAGTCCAAAGGTATTAGCAAACACAATGAGCAAAAAGAAATGCACCATAGCCTCTTATTATGGGGACAGTGAAGATCAAGGCAGAGGAAAATATTGTCACCAAACCCAAATATGGAACCTCAAAAGGGAATATGAACTGGTCTGAAGCCCAAAGATCCTTCTTGAAAGAGCTGAAGGAAGATTTTAAAAGTCAAATAAGAGAGGTAGAAGAAAAATTGGGAAAAAAAGAGAGAGGTATGCAAGAGAGAGTCAATTGCTTGGAAAAGGAAGGACAAAAACTAACTGTAGAAAACAAGTCCTTAAAAAGCAGAACTGGCCAAACAGAAAAGGAGATGCAAAAACGCATTAAGGTGAACTCCTTAAAAAATGAAATAGCCCAATTTGAAAAGGAGGTACATAATCTAATAGAAGAAAACAATTTGTTAAAAATTAGAATTGGGCAATTGAAAGCTAATGAGTCTATGAGACAGCAGGAATCAAACAGAAACAAAAGAATGAAAAAAATAGAAGAAAATGTAAAATACCTCATTGGTAAACAACTGCTGGAAAACAATCCAGGAGAGACAATTTAAAAACTATTGGTCTACCTGAAAATCACAATGAAAAAAAGAACCTTGACAGCGTCTTTCAAGAAATCATCAAGGAAAACTGCCCTGAGGTCCTAGAACCAGAGGGTAAAATAGCTACTTATCACCTCCTGAAAGAAATCCCAAATTGAAAATGCCAAGGAATATAGTAGAGAAATTCCAAAATTACCAGGTCAAAGAGAAAATACTGCAAGCAGCAAGAAAGAAACAATTTAAATCTCATGTAATCACAGTCAGGATTACACAAGACCTAACAGTTTGTACAGTAAAAGATCATAGGGCATGGAATACGATATTCCATAAGGCAAAGGAGCTTGGATTACAACCAAGGATCAGCTACCCAGGGAAAATGAGCATAATCTTTCAGGGAGGAGATGGGCATTCAACAAAATAGGGACTTCAAACCTTCCTGATAGAAAGATCAGAGTCAACAAAAATTGGTCTTCAAATACAAGACTCAGAGAGACATAAAAGGTAAACGGACAGAAAAAGACAATAAATGTTATTAATAAGGACAAACTGTTTACATCCTACAAGGAAGATGACACTTGTAATGCTTGAGAACTGTATTGTTATTACAGCATTTTAAAGGAGTGGTATAGATAGAGGGGGTAGGTATAAGTTGATTTTGATGTAATGATAAAAAAAAATCTCATTAAAGGAATTAAATGGATCTAAGTGGGTTAATCTGGTCTAGTTAAGGGATTGTATTAGGAGAAAAGAAAGGAGGAGGCTGACAAGGGTAAATTATGTTACAGGAAAAGGCACAAAAACCCATTACAGTAGAGGGAAAGAAGGGAGGGAGATGAGCATTGTTTGGACCTTACTCTCATCCAGATTTGGCTCAAGGAGGGAATAACATAATCAGTTAGGTATAGAAATCTAACTTGCCCTATAGGCAGTAGGAGGGAAAAGGGGAAAGAAAAGGGAGTGGGATAGAAGGAGGGAAGAAGTAGTAAGGGTAAAGGGGAAGAAAAGGAAGGAAGCTGATAGAAGGGAGGGCAGCTTGAGGGAGGTGGTGCCAATATGGAAACATTTTACATAACTTCATATGATTGATTATTTCTTCATTTCTCAAATGGGTGGGGGAATGGCTGGAGAAAGGGAGAGAATTTGAACTCAAAAATTTTAAAAAAATATATTAAAGCCAAATAAAAAATTATGTTTGTAAAAACGATTTGTGAGAAAGCAAACTAATACACATATTTCTTTATACCACAAGAAAATTTTTAAAAAATTCACCATGTGCTTGGGCACAAAAATATTGCAAACAAATATAAAAAAGCAGAATTGATCAATTAATCCTTTATACACCATAATGTAAGAAGAATAGAAATGGTTTCAGGGATCATAACCAAAAGATACTAAACCGAATAAAATTTAACAATGAAATCTTAGATTAAGGCATGGGCCAAAGAACAAATCATAGAAACTATTAACGACTATATAAGAGAAAATGAAAATTAGGAAGTAATATATCAAAATCTGGGAAATGAAGCTACAGCAATCCTCAGGGGAAATGTCATATCCTTACAATCATACATGAAAAAACTAGTAAAAGAGAAATCAATAAACTGAATATGCATTTTAAACATTAGAGAATCAACAAATAAACTAACCTAAAATAATCACAAAAGACGACATATTAAAAATCAGAGGGTAAACAGATCCTTAGAAACAAAATATCATAGAAATGATCAATAAAACTAAAATGCAGTGCTCTGAAAAGACTAATAAAATTCATAAACCCCTAGCTAAGCTGCTTTAAAAAAGAGAGTAGAAAATCAAATCAATAAAATATAAAATGAGTGAGGTGAAATCACACTGAAATCAGAAAATATTAAAAATAGAACATTTTATATAGAGTAATATGCTAGCAAAACTAAGAACACACACAAAAAAAGAGGATTACCTTCAAAAATTAAAAAAAAGCATTCATTTTATCAGAAGACCTGATAGATATTTTAAACAATCCAATCTCAGAAAAGGAAAGAGGTCTACTTTCAAAGGAACTACCAAAAGAAAAAGACATCCATATACCCAATAGATTCACAGGAGAATGCTATCAGCCTCTTAAAGAACAGTTAATAGACACACTTTGCAAATGTTTTCCATGATTTTTATTATTTGTGAGACAAATATTGTCCTCCTACCTAAATAAGGAATAGATAAAACTCAGAAAAAAAACTATAGGCTAAGATTACTAATGAATAATAACTCAAAATTTTTGAACAAAATCCTATCAGATAACCGTAATTGATCCAAGAAAGCATTACTTATGATCCACTGTGATGTACATCAAGCATGCAAGGATGGTTCAAAATTAGGAAAACAATCAATATAATTTAATCCTATTAAACCCCAAGCATCATAAATTACACAATCATCTCAATAGAGAGAGAGAAAATCTTTCACAAAGTACAACAATTATCTCCCTTCACTCTCCCTCACCAAACACAATCACAATAAACTCCAGAGGATCCCTATTACCTCCAGGATCAAATATTACATCCTTTGGTGTCCAAAGACTTATAAAAGTGGTGGAGAAGATGTTAATACTACAAAGTAAGCTTAATCATATACTGTGCATATCATTTTTTTTCAGGGAGTCTGAGGTGACATGGTCAGCCCTGAACTTTTGGGAAATGACATTGTGGACCAAGTGGAGAATGGACTGGGGTATACAGAGACTTTTCTTTTTTTGAATATTTTTAATGTCTCCAACTTCTATTTCTTATTTCTGTGTTTTTTAACAATTTAATAATTTTACATATAAACACAAAGTGAAAAAAGAAAAAAAAGAACATTTCCATGTACGCAGCAGCACATAATAAAGGATTCAATATAAAACCATAAATTTGCATTTCACAGAAATCTATGTAATGAAACCTGTTAGTTGCTTTCAAAACAACCCAGCTTTTCTGTGTTTTCTTTTGTTCTCTGCTGTGTACTTTTCATCCTTTTTTTCTCCCTTCTTTACCCTACTACCCTCCTAAAGAAGGCTACAATTAACTGCAAATATATGTGTGTGTATATATATATATATATATACACACACACACACGTATATATATACACACACATATATATATACACACATATACACACATATACACACACATACATAACACACACATAAATATCTATAAACACCAATACACACATATATCTATATAGATGTATACATGTGTACTTATGTGTAAGACCATACTATACATATTTCTATCTGTCAATTCTTTCTCTGGAAGAAGATAGAATCTTCCTTCATAATGAAGGTAGAAGTCTTTCCTTACTTTTCTAAATAAAGCAGTTCACTTTTACTTAAATCACAGCAGTATTCCATCACAATCATATACCACAAAATGATCAGCCATTTCCCAAATGAATAGCATCTATCATTTTAGCCACTCTTATACGTGTAAGATGATGTCTCCAAGTTATTTTAGTTGGAATTTGTCTACTCAATGATGATTCAGAGCATTTTCTCAAATAATAACATATGGTCTTGATTTCTTTAAAACAAAATAACTGCCTGTTCATGTCATATAAACACTCATTAATTGAGTTGTGACTAGTATTTTTTTTATAAATTTGTCACAGTTCTCTATATATTTGAGAAATGAGACCTCTATCTGAGAGATTCTCTATGAAACTTTTCCCCCAGTTTTCTGCTTTCTTTCTAATCTTGGCTACCTTCGTTTTATTTATAGAAGAACTTTTTTGGAAACTTGGACATACACAAAGGGATGTTATTAGTTCATCTGTCTTACCTGTACCTGTTCCAGATTTGATCCACACCTACTCTTCCCTCCTCTGTGCCCCATTTTGTGCTTCAGCTCTCACTGCAGCAGGGTTGTGGCCCCTTTGTCCTTGAAAGAACCCAAAGTTTTCATCAAATCTTAATGCACAGCAACATTTCATATGACAGACAAAGATTTGTGTAACTAAGAGATATTCTTTGATTATGACCTGATACAGAGCACACGAGACAATGCAAGGGAGAAGGGGAAACATCCTCACTGGAAAGAAAATTTTCCCAAGGAACAAGGACTGCTTTGTTATAACTTGTTGCTCAGATCTCCGTTCCTCCTCTCCTTCTCCTTTAAAATTTCAAGAAACATGGCTAGTTGCTAACATGCCTCCCTTTCTGACTTCCATCCTCCTCGTGCTGCATTGTATCAGAGTTCTAGAGGACAGGAATACCAGCCTGTAGAAATCAGAGGTGGCTCAGTGCTGCCAGTGGCACTTCCTTCAGCATGGTACAAGACACAGGACAAATGCCTGTCTTCTGACTTCCAAGTCTCAGAAGTTTCCAAAGTCAGGTTCAAATGGAGGTTTGGCAATTTGGCAATACTGCCAAATCTCACTTAGCATCTGAGTAAGACTCCCATTTCCAAAACAGTTAACTTGCATTCTGTTATATTTTGTACATAATTATATATGCGCATGTTGTTTCCACCAAAAGGATTTAATTAAGTGAAAGAGCAGGGCTTTTTGATTATTGTGTTTGTATCCCCAGCACCCAACCAAAAGGCTCACACATAGTAGGTGCTTAATAAATACTTGTTGACAACTTCATTACTAATGAGATAAATAGGAGGATCCTTGTCCAAGTTGTTTGGCAGGCAGTAATTATAAAATAGGGCACCTGATTGGATATAGGAGCTGAGAGATAGTTAGGAACATGGGAAAGATAAGTGATATAGAGATTATAGAGAAGGATAAATTTTTTTTAGCCTGCCCATTCAGGATACTGCAATATTCTTTCAGAACATAGAGATTAACGAAGGACTAGGAAATTTCCTGAACGGCAAAGACATTTCCAGGGATAGATACCTAGATCTGTATTTGCTAAAATTCTGTCTTTTTTTTGTCCTCTATCATCAAACTTCTAGCAGTATAGTAACTAGGTTTTAGCTGGAAATAATATTGCAAAGGAGATCCTAGAATTCACATACAAATAATCCCAAAGATCAAAGGACCATCACTTACAAATTCTTTCATATATTAACAAAAATTCACAACCTGTGAATATGTACTCAATCAGGGGAAACCATCTAGGTGCTCCTCAACAAGGCTTTGGTGTTGTGATATGTAAATCCCTGACACAATATAGACCTCAGGAGTTTCAAACCACCAGGACACCCAAAAGGTGCTGAGAACTTTGGGATGATAACTTTGAAACTTTACTGATAACTTTGAGAAAATTTGGATATGTTGATGACCAAACTCCAAGGTGGCACAGAGAAGAGTTGGTCTGTTTCCCTAAAAAAGCTTACAAAGATGAGACTCAGACTCCTGCCTCCTCACCCATACCCTCCAGCACCCTTCCATCTTCCTCAGGTCCATGATGCCAAGTGTTCTCAACCCCAATTTCATGGCTAATATTCTCTGCCTCTCTTCCTCCCTATCCTCTTCCCCAGGCTGCCTGTTTTCCTTCACCATCCCATTCCCTGTCCTCAGGCCACCATCTGCCACTGTACCATTGTTGATGCTTGTCCCTATCCCTTATTAAATTGTGATTGCCACCTTGTTTCCCATTGCCAATCATCATCTCTCCCAATGAGTACCCAAAGAACCAGAGCAGGGGTGGGGAACCTGTGGCCCCGATGCTACATGTTCTCCTCTAGGTCCCCAAGTGTGGCCCTTTGAGTGAATACAAACTTCACAGAACAAATCCTCTTAACAAAAGGCTGCAGGTTCCCTACCCCTGAACCAAAATTTCTGGCCCTATTTCACAATTTAATTGTCAATTCAGGTAGGTAGATAATGTAGGTAGATGATGTAGATAAGATACGTAAATAAATAGATAGATAGATAGATAGATAGATAGATAAGAATATAGAGTTAACTGTAAACAAGATTCTGATTTTAAAAATATTGAAAAAAAAGAAAAAAAACAGACCCTTCCCTAAGAGAGTTTCCATTCTAATGAGGAAGACAAAACAACTGAGGAGAACTTGAAAAACTAAGGGGAGGGAAGGGTTTAGAGCTGGTGTCTAGGAGGTGAAGTGGAGGCTTGGTTCCATGCAATATAAGGTCTAACCTCCTTTATTAGAAGGTAACTTTGAAGGTGCAGC
The DNA here is from genome assembly GCF_003287225.1 of Phascolarctos cinereus. Lineage (NCBI taxonomy): Eukaryota > Metazoa > Chordata > Mammalia > Diprotodontia > Phascolarctidae > Phascolarctos > Phascolarctos cinereus. Next base: position 588,668 of record NW_027555378.1, read on the forward strand.
TCAGGGTAGATAGGAAGGTGGTGGTGCTGTCCCACACAATGAGAGGAAATCTCAGGAGGGGGATGAGCTCTAGGGGAAAGCTAATAAGTTCTCTTGTGAACATGTTAGGTTTGAGACATTCATTTCTTTGTTGTTGTTGTTGTTGTTTGTTTGTTTGTTTGCTTTGTTTTTTGGGCTAGGTGATGGGGTTAAGTGACTTGCCCAGGGTCACACAGTTAGTAAATGTTATATATCTGGAGCTGGATTTGAACTCAGGTCCTGCTGAATCCAGGGCCAGGGCTCTATTCACCGTGCTATCTAACTGCCTCTGGACATTCTTTTCAACTAGCAAACAGCCATTTCTTTCTTCTTGACCCTCTTTCTTCCATTTGTAAGGAAGGTGAGGGATAATTCATGGTCTATAACATTCTTATATTGAGCAAAGTTTGTGGTATCCTCCAAAACATGTTATGAGAAGCAAGCCCAGCTTTGGTAGAAAGAACATCTCATGGGAAGGTAGTCTTTTCCAAGATCAGTTTGCATGTGTATGAAGGGCTTGTTTCCATTAAGTCTAGACCCATCTAAGTAATAATCATGATAATATTAAGAATAACAATAATAGGAGGAAACAGAGTGGCAGTAACAGCAGCAGCAGTGTAGTGGGTGAAAGACTGAGTGACTGAGGAAACAAAGGTTCAAGTTCACAAGCATATCGACTTACTAATCAGGGCATTCAAATTTCCTAAAAAATGAGGACCAGGCCTTCTTCACCTTTGGCTCTGGACCCTGAATACTGGGGAAGACAGATTTTTATCAATTCAACACAATCAAATGAGACCAGTTAATTACAAGAAAACAATTGAGCAGGATGCGAAATGAGGTAATCTGATTTCTAATTGGAGGAAAGATTATGGACTTTCCAAGTTTGGAGGGGGAGAATGAACAGGTACAATTTCCTGAAATCAGAAAAAGTGGGGTCCCACTCTTCCCCACCACACCTCCACCAAGAGTTTGTATTCAATCAAAGGAATATGGAAACAATAACTTATTAACCACCTTGGGGTCGGTTTTTGAATGACTTATAGGTTGCTTGAGATATGTAATTATGGGAAAACTCCTTGTTACAGCATAACATAGGTCCTTAGTTAATGATATCTAAGCAGCCAGTATAGGTGCTCCAGCTACCCAGACACACAAGGCTGAGTTTAAACTATGCAACTATGTCTTTTTTTTTTGACAGCTCCCATGATTTAAGAAAGTTTTTTTCAGAGCATAGAAACTGAACTAGATCTAAAGGAACTGAGCTAGCTCTGGATTTGGGTAACAAGACAGAATCAGTAAGTTCCCTAAATTCCAACTACCACCAATAGCAGTAGTAGTAGTAGTAGTAGTAGTAGTAGTAGTAGTAGTAGTAGTACTAGTGTGATAGTAGTAGTGATGGTAGTAGTGGTGGTAATAGTGGTAGTAGCAATGATTAATACTTACAGTTCATATTTATATAGTGTTTCTAAAATTTATAAAGCTGTTTGTATATTTATCTCATTTGGTTTTCACAGAAATCCCCTAATTTTGATGCTTTAATTACCCTCATATTACATGAGTAAAGTGAGTCACAGAGAACTTATGAGTTTTGCCCATGGTCAGACAGCTAGATAGTGCCTGAGGCAGGACTCCAACTTAGATCCTCCCCACTCAAAGACCTATGCAGTATCCACTGTGAGGCTTAGCTACTTCCTTTTCTTTGTCTTTTTCTTTTTTAATTTTGATATGCCTAGTGATTTATTATTAATGCACTTTGATTTTTCTTTTTCTTTTTCTTTTACTTATCTTTTTATGTTATTAGTACAGGTGGGTTTTCTAAATTAGATCTGCATCTCCTCTTCCCTCTTCTCTTCCCCATTTTATACTTCAGCCCTCAATGCAGTCAGACTGTTTCTCCCCAAAAGGATCACAAACTTTTAAAAAATTCTTTTTGTATACCAGCTTTACTTACACCAGACGAGGTTTTTGGTGATGACAAATATTCATTGTTTACAACAGGACACAGAACACATGGGACAGCGTGGGGAGGATTGAGGAAGGCAGAGATCCTAACTAGAAAGAATATGATACAAATGCATTTTGACAACTTTGGCTACAGGTAGGGACTTTAGACTTCTTACTCTCCTATTTCTTTTTCCACTGTTCCTCCATATTCGGTAAAAATAAAGGGGCCAGCAGCAAGCATCCCATCATTTCTGACTTCCATCCTCTTTCTACTGCATTGTACCAGAATTCCAGAAGCACAGGAGAAACAGCATGTAGAAATCAGAGGTGGCTTACACTTGCCAGTGTCACTTCATCATTCATGGTGCAAGATGAGGGACAGACATCTTTTTTTCCTTTGGCTTTCACTTCTGAGGAGTCTCCAAAGGCAAATTCAGACAGAGGTCACCAAACCTGTCAATTCTGAGTTAGCTTCTGATTTCAGTCTCCCACCTCAAATACAGTCTTGCAAGGGGAGGGAACCAGGGAACCAGGACTATACTTTTATGATGGCCTTCTTTTACAAATTCAAAATTTAAGCTAAATACAGTAATTAGTCATTCCTTCAATTATTTTATTGATTCCCCTTCAAATAATTCTGTCTCTGTCTCTGTCTCTCTCTGTCTCTGACAAAGAGGCAAAAAACAAAAACAGTCACTATTTTCAAGGAGCTTAAAATCTAATGGTGGGGACAATATGTAAATGAATAGGTGTATATCTGAGGCATAGAGAATAGAAGAGAGGCAGAGCCAAGATGGGCGAGTAAAGGCAGGGACTCACCTGAGCTGACCCCCAAAGCCCTCCAAACACATTTAAATAGTGTCTTAAAACAAATTGTAGAACAGCAGACCCCCCAAAAGACAGAGTGAAGCATCTTTCCAGCCCAAAACAACTGAGAAGGTCTGCAGTAATAGTCTATTTCACCATGATGAGAGTGGAGCACAGTCCAGAGCTGACTGCAGAACTTACACCAGGCTCCAACAAACCAGGAACAGGCCTTGGGGGTGACTGAATCAGTGGTGTCAGTGGTGGTTTCCTGAGCTCTCAGCCCACACAGGGTAAGACGGTCATTCAGCTAATCCGAAGAAGATTACAAAGGTCCCTTTGTGGCACAAGAGGCAGGACTCTGTTGCTTTGCCCATACTTGGGTCTGGGCTGTGGTCCTGGCCCTCATTCCTAAGGCAACGAGGAGAATTAGCACAGCATAACTTTCAGCTGCCAGGGAGAGCGGACTCTCGTCACAGTTCCAGGGTAGAGAAGAGTGCTTGTGGTTGCTCAAAGACCAGAGAACAGAACAGGAGAATAGTAAACACACCTCTCCCTAGATCATACCACCTTGAAAGAACTGAAAACTTACAGGTCCCCAGAATTACCTCTGAAAACAGCTGAACAAAAAACCTGAGGCTTGGAACATTGCCCCCTCCACTCCAAAAGCAGAGAACCACTTTAGCGTAGAATTAAGAAACAAGAAATGGCCTGGAAAATGAGCACACAGACGAAAAATATCCTGAGTATAGAAAGTTACTATGGTGACAGGGAAGATCAAAACAGGAACTCAGAAGAAGACAACTAAGTCAAAACTCCTCCATCCAAACCTTCAAAGAAAAATATGAATTGTCCACAGGCCATGGAAGAGAATAGAAAAAACGTCTTCTATTGGAGGAGAAGCTTCAAATATATGGGGAGGATAGGGACCTGCAGGAGGCAGAATTTGATCTGAGATTTGTAGGGCTCTAGGAAAATTATGATGACAAAGTCATAAGGACATTCCAGTCATTTTGATAAGTATGCTGTTTGCAATTACATGAAAAGTGTCCATTCTTCCTGTGTCTTTCTTTGATACAAATAGAGTTTTTATACCCTAAGAAGGAAGAGACATTGCACAGAAAGAAAACTATATACCAATATTTTGTATAAACTTAGACATGGAAATTAAAATAAAATATTTTCAAGTCATCCATGGCAACATATGAGCAGATTGGGTTTATAGTGCTGGGCCTGGAGTCAGGAAGACCTATGTTCAAATCCATCCTCAGACACTTACTACTTGTGTGACCCTGATCAAGTCAGTTAATTCTATTTGCTTCAGTTTCCTCTTCTGTAAAACGAGCTAGAGAAGGAAATAAGAAACCACTCCAGAGTTTTTGCCAAGCAAACTCCAAGTGGGGTCTTGGAGAGTCAGATGTGCCTGAAACAACTGAACAACATCAGCAAGAATGTAGAGTTTGTTAAACTTAAAACACATTGTAAATATTTTAAAACATGTTAACAATATAAATATGTCAACAAATAACAAAAATCCTCTGACAAAATCCAACCATCATCTGTCTTAAATACTCTAGAAAATTTAGTAATAAACAGAACTTTCTTTAACCTAATAAATAATACCTCTCTATGTCCAAGGACACTATATATAACAAGGAAAAGTTAGTGGCCCTTCCAAAAAATCATGGTTAAAAGAAGGATGCTCATTATTGACACTATTATTTCTCAGAATGCTCTAACTGATAGCTATTTCAATAAGACAGGAAAGAGAAAAAAAGAGAATGTGCATAGACAAAGAGAAAGGAATAACATCACTTTGTGCAGAGGTTATGATGATTTCTTTAGAAAACCCTAAAGTCAAATAAAAAATTAAGTTGATAAATATAGCAGAGTTTCAGGATATTAATTTACCTAAATCATCAACATATCTGTAGTTCACCAAATAAACCCAGCAGGAACAATGACAATGAAAAACTGTACTCAAAGTAACTTCAGAAGCTATGTAATATTTGGGAGTGTATCTACCCAAATGCAACAATGAATATGATGAATCCAAGTATAAATTTCACTCTGGTGAAATAAAAATGAATTGAATACAGGTATGTATATGAGTTGCTTAAGGATAAGTGGAACCATTACAATAAAAATGACAATAGCACTTAATTAATTTACTTGTATCGTACTGTACCAGTATCAACAACTATACAATATAAACAACAACAACAACAACAACACTGTCACCACTATGGTATTCTGATGAACCAAAGTCAAAAGAGGTTTCAAATTAATGAATAAATTTTAAATGGGGAAAAAGAGGTTAACATTTGATCACATATTTGATTTACTGGCACCAAATTTATTGGAAAGGGTCAGCCAATTGGCATGCAACTTTATTTGTAAAATCATTTTTGAATTGCAACCATAAGTTGACTATGGACATGATAGTTAAGCAAAAGTTAAAGAAAGCTTTCTTTAAGAATCCACCAAGAAGATTTAGTTTCCTTCAAGGCAGAGGTGTTTTGATATTCCAAGTGCCCATCCTAGGGCCTCACACATAGCAGCTGCTTAATAAATACTTGTTGACAACAAGGCCAATAAGAAAAAGAGGAGGTTACTTGTCTGAGTTGTTTTGTAGGTAACAGTTACAAAATTTATCAACTGATTGGATATTGGAGCTCAGGGACATTGAGAATCATAGGAGAGATAGATGATAAACAGGTTATGTGTATGTATATGTATATGGAGAGAGAGAAAGGGAGAGACAGACAGCAACTAAGACAGAGATAATTTTTGGCCTGCCCACTCAAGACATTGCAATATTCCTTTTAGAACCTAGATGTCAATGAAAAACTACAACCTTTTATTAATGGAAAATAAATTGCCAGTGATAGATACATAGATATGTGTTAAAACTGTATCTTGTTATAAAATACAACACCCATTCCTATTAAAAACACTATAAAGCATAGGTATAAATGGAGTCTTCCTTAAAATAATAAATAGCATATGTCTAAAACCTTCAGAAAGCATTCTATGTAATGGGGACAGGCAAGAAGCATTTCAGATAAGATCAGGTGTGAAACAAGGATGTCCATTATCACCACTGTTATTCAATACTGTACTGGAAATCTTAGCTTTAGCAATAAGAGAACAAAAAGAAATTGAAGGCACTAGAATAGGCAAAGAAGAAACAAAGCTATCACTCTTTGCAGATGACATGATGATACACATAGAGATTCTCTACTTGAAATAATAAACAACTTTAGCAAAGTTGCAGGCTATAAAATAAACCCACATAAATCATCAGCATTTCTATATATTACCAACAAAGCCCAACAGCAAGAGATAGAAAGAGAAATCCCATTTAAAATTGCTGTAGACATTATAAAATATTTAGGAGTCTACCTCCCAAAACAAACCGAGGAACTCTATGAACACAATTGCAAAACACTTTTCACACAAATAAAATCAGATGCAAATACTTGAAAAAACATCAGTTGCTCATGGGTAGGCTGAGCTAATACAGTAAAAATGACAATCCTACCTAAGCTAATTTACTTATTCAGTGCCATACCAATCAAACTACCAAAAAATTATTTTACAGAGTTAGAAAGAATAATAACAAGAATCATTTGGAAAAACAAAAGGTCCAGAATATCAAAGGAACTAATGAAAAGAAATGCAGGGGAAGGTGGCCTAGCAATTCCAGATCTTAAATTGTATTATAAAGCAGCAATCATCAATACTGCTTGGTACTTGCTAAGAAATATGGAGGTGGATCAGTGGAATAAATTAAATATGCAAGACACAGTAGTCAATGACTATGGTAATCTGTTATTTGATAAACCCAAAGACCCCAGCTTCTGGGATAAGAACTCATTCTTTGACAAAAACTGCTGGGAAAACTGGAAAAAAGTATGGCAGAGACTAGGCATAGACCCAAATCTCACATCATATACAAAAATAAAGTCAAAATGGGTTCAGGACTTAGATATAAAGGCTGATACCATAAGTAAACTGGGAAAACAAGGAATCTATGGAGAACAGAAGACTTCATAACCAAATAGGAGATAGAGAACATTATGAAAAGCAAAATGGATCATTTTGATTACATTAAATTAAAAAGTTTTTGCACAAACAAAGCCAATGCAACTAAGATTAGAAGGAAGGTAGAAAATTGGGAAAGAATTTTTACAGCCAGTCTCTCTGATAAAGGCCTCATTTCTAAAATATATAGAGAATTAAGACAAATTTATAAGAACACCAGCCATTCCCCAATTGATAAATGGTCAAAGGATATGAACAGACAGTTCTCAGAGGAAGAAATTGAAGCCATCTATAGTCATATGAAAAAATGCTCTACACCTTTTTAATTTTTTAATGAGGCTCAGTTTCCTCATCTTTCAAATGAGAGCCTTTGCCTATGGAAGGAGCCCTTCTCACTGTAAATGCCATGACTTCTGAACACAATTTTACTCTTTCAAATGACACTTCATAGTCATGTCTTCTCTTTGGTAATCAATTAAGACTGTCTTCTTTTCTATACTCAATCAGCAAGTCCTCATGAGGCACCTACTGTGCTCCAAGCACTGTGCTAAGCTCTGGTATTGCAGAGGACACAATCCCTACTCACAAAGAGATAACGTTCCAATAGGGATGACAAAATACTTCTAATAATAATAATAATAATATCTACAGTATAACTACAAAGAGTGTAAACACATATATACACATAAATACATATATTGTAGTTGGGGAAAGAGGGCACTCGCAGGTGGGGGGTGGCAATCAGGAAAGGCTCCATGGAGAGGGCATTGCAGGCATGGGGAACAGCCAGTGCAAAGGCATGGAGGTGGGAGATGGGGTGTTGTGAGAGAGGAACGTGGAGGGAGCCACTTTGGCAGAACAAAGGGTGCAGGAAAGGAAGAGATGTCCAATGGAGCTGCAGAGACAGGTTAGGGCCACTTTGTGAAGGGCTTTCAAAGCTAAATGCGGGAGTTCCTTTTTCACCACAGAGGAAAGAAGTACATTTTGGATCACAGATATTTCAACATGTGGCCCTGAGCTGAAAGTCTGGATTAACAGGCACAGCATTCCTTCTGGAGGGCTTCTCACTAATCAGGCTTTGTCTGGCTTCTCTGTGGGAACATCAGTGTTTGAGTCATGCCTGGGTAACTGAAGGACACATAAAGAACCCTCTGGTCCTTTGCAAGTACTGAGGCTACGAGTACATTGAGCATAGGATGGATTTTATTTAACCCCATAAAAAACATAGAAGACTCACCTCTCAGCCTGTAACCAGTCAAAACTCTTCTCCTTCCCTCTCTGGTGAGTCTCTAGCATTTTTCAGGGACTTATGTGGCCCTATGGGAAGCCAGGTAGGGTTGTATTAGATAAGAGTGTTGAGTCTGGAGTTAGGAAGAGACATTTTCCTTGGTTCAAATCCAGCCTCAGGCACCTACTAGCAGTGTGACCCTGGGCAAGTCCCTTAATCCTGTTTTCCTTAGTCTCCTCATCTGTAAAATGAGCTGGAGAAGAAAATGCAAACCATTCCAGTATCTCTGCCAAGAAAGCCCCAGCTTGGCTCATGGAGTGTCGGACGTGACTGAAAGGATTCAACGACAAATATGATGCTATAAACGACCAGCTCCCGTATACTCCACTTTCTAACTTTTGTATTTTCTGCTGTCCTCCAGTGAGTAGATGTATCCAGGGTTATGGTGGTAAATATTTAACAACCATCTCTCCAGGTGTATGGGGGAGATGTGCACAGAACCCAGTTTTAGGTTTAACCTGTATTATTAACATATTTTCCTTTACTCTCTTTAGTCTCGATCATGAAAAAAGCAAGAAATAATGCCCTGGTTTGTAGTGTCTGCCAATTTCCAAGGTGGCAATATTCACATGAAAATTTAAAACGCTGTCCAGCACATCCCTGGATATATCCACAGTAATGGTGCCAAATGGGACCAGGATTTCTATAAGTGGAAGTTATGAGTAAAGACTTTATTGCTATATAATTAACCCCAAGATGCTGAGAGTCCAGGAACATGGGACAGACACCCAGTTCAGTGTCCGTCCACAGCAAAAGGTAATCCAATTCACAAGCTGCTTCCTTCGTGTCACCCTGATGCTATGAGGAACACATTTGCTTCAGTGGTTCCTCTCTCTGGGCACGCCAGGACACTTCAAATCAAAAGTGCTTTGAATGAGATTTTAACCTGAATTCAGCCAAATGTATTTGTGAAGTAGACACCTTATAGACAAACATTACCTGGATATTTCTTAAAGCAAAGACTATGTAAAACCTTATCTCCTGGAGATGCCCTAGACACTCCTTCCTTGACCCTTCTACCATCCCACATCCCTCTTCCCTTTCATTTTTAAACTTTCCCAAAAGGTTGGCTTCCCCCAATGTTTCCATTTGCTCACCCTCCTCTCTCCTCTAGGCTCCTCCCCCAAAGCTCTACAGAAAGTTTTTGAAGTCTCTGATGACCTACTTATCACCAAAGCTAATGGCCCGATATTTAAAATAATAATAAACTGAACTGGTTCTTTTTGCTTTTACAGCACCAATCTTGCTCCCAATGCCTCTTCCCCTCTCACCTCCCAGATAACTATTAACCAACAAATAATATTTTACAAGAGAAAAAAAATGAAAAAGCAGAAGAGACTGTTAAAAATCAAGAAAACTGATCCATATAGTCTCTTCTTTGCAGAAAAAATAAGTGTTTTATTGAAAACCTGATAATGAATACAATCTACTAATCTTGGCTCCTCATAATTTACACTTAAATTCATTTATTTCAATGAATAACATAATTTTCTTCCTATCTGTGATTACCCGTCAACATAGCTCCCCTCCTCTCCAACAATCCCACCAAATATCTACCGTCAGAAAAAACACGTAAACATGTTGGCCACATCCAGAAGCCACGTCCAGGAAACCATAACTGGTTCAGAATCGATCCTTGCCTTAGTCACAGCTCTGAGGTCTTTCAGACCTCTCTGATGATCAGTATTGTGTTAAGCTATCACACTGCTCCCCTAGTTCTCCTCACTTCCCTCTCCGTCAAGTTATAGGCGGGCCTCCATATTTTTCCGAATCCCCATAAACTGACTCTTTTTCAGTCCCCATTCTCCGCGGCCCCTCTGCAGCATTGGACACCCCTGACCATCTCTTCCTCCCTTGGCCTTATACACACCACCTTTCCTGGTTCTCAACCTACCACTCCCCAATGGATGCTTCTTGGTTTCTTTGCAGGGCTAATCATTATCTTCCAGACCTCCTAAGATGCTGCCTCTAGCCTTGAGGACCTTCTCCACTCCTTTAGCAGCTTGATCTAGCACCTCCCCACAGATGAGTTCTCTTCACAGCTCCAGCCCCATCAGGCCAATGGTTTTCAGGACAACATCACATAAGCATGAGCCCAGCATCTTTCCCACAGAGCAGCTGCATCCTCTCACTTCACTATTCCTTCCAATGTCCCCTGTTCAAAGCCTTAACAAGCTCCCTCCTCTCTCACTTCTCACATCCCCTTCACTTACCAACTCTGACTGTTCCCTCCTCCCTGGGATAGACACCTCACATGTGTCTCCTCCTCTCTGTTCCTGCTGTTACTGTGCATCTTCTCTTTGTGCTCCTCATGGACTACTGCAATAGTCCACACCCTCCCCCATCCAATGCATCTTGCATGCCAATGCCAGAATCATCTTCCTTGTTCATACATCTGGTGGTGGTTTTGCTCTGCTCAAAAACCTTCTATGGCTTCCTATTGCCAATTGAGTTAAAGAAGCTTAACCTCCTTTCTTGGCATTGAAGGCCTCTGCAATCTGGCACATCCTTATCTTTCCTGCCTTATCTCAGGCCACTCCCTACCAAGGTAGCCTAGGCTTCAGCCAAACTGGACTTCTCTCTTTTCTTGAAACCCTCCTACCCTTTCCTGCCACCTCTCTTCCTTTGCTCATATTGTCCTCCGTGGCTGGACACCCTCCACACACACACCCCCTCCCCGCACTGCCCTCTCCTCCCTTCACTTGTTCAATTCAATTCCTAGCACCCTGCAAAGTCCCATTCGAACATTACCTCCTCCCCACTGACCTCCCCCAAATGGAAACGCTGCTTTGCCTGTAAGCCCCAGCCAGCTGTCTTCTTTTATATGTCTCTAGGCCAGTAATCAGGTACCATTTTCAACATGATAGTTATCTCTGGGTCTTACCCTAGGAGAGTCGGCCTCATGGTGGCAAGCCTGATGGCAGTATCAGAGGGATCCCAAGTCTTCCCAAGGTGTCCCACCTGAATGCTGCCTCCCTGCTTTGGCATCCAGCGAGTGGGCGAGTTTGCCAGTGTGTGTGAAAGTGATTCATAGGAAGGATTTCAGTGACTCTTCTACCTTGACAAGGTCCATGCCGGGAGCAAATGGTGGTAGCTTGTGGCCTCTTCACTCATGTGAGATGCAAGACTCTGGGGCTGTGGGCAGGGCAGACAGTGCAAGCAAATGTGTGTGGAGTCTCATCAGTGGAGTAAAAGGAAGCACAATGCCAAAACAGCAAGAGGTTCTTTCCCAATGAGGGTCTTCATTGGAACTGGGGCTGTAGATATGGCCTGGTGCTGAACAAAGGCCGGAAATCCTAACTGCCAAAGTCATCCGGCCATGGAGGCCAAAGTCACTGAGGTGCCTGGAGCAAGTCACATGACGTCTTAGAAACCCAGGCGACTCCCTGAGACTATCCCTTGCAGAGTAACAGGCCAGGGAGGTGTGTGGGTAATCCCCATGGACTGGTTCTCAAAATGCCTACAGTCTATTCTGGGGGACACAAGTCACACATGGCTTGGGACTCAGTGACCCTTTTGTGGCATGATTGAACGAGTGCAAACCAGTGTAGAACAGAAAGGGTGAGGGGCTTTAGAGCAAAGGAGGGATTGGTAAGTGAGGTCAATTCAACGGTCATGTGGTCAGCTACCAGGCTGGGATATGCAGGTCACTGGCCTGCTGTTGGGTAAGGTGAAGAAGTGAAATGAGGCACAGTCCCTGCCCTGAAGGGGCCTCCTGACAACCTGCTCGTCGAATGTGGTGAGGGCTAAGACATGTGCATATATGTATGTATAAGTACATGTACATATAATCAGGTCTGTGACAGGTTCACGATCACACACTCTCTCTATGCTTAGCAGATGGACTCTGTCAGTTGTAGTAAAGAGAGACAGACAGACAGACACAGAGATATTAAGACAGAGACAGAGTCAAACTGAGACAGAGAGAGAGAAAGAAAGGAAGAGAGACAGATATTGAATTAGGAAAAGAGAAAGTCAAAGACAGACAGAGAAGGAAAGAATAATCATTTTAGAAAACCTAGCAATAACATTGCAGTCTGGACTGGCTTGGGGAAAAACGACATTCCTAATAAAACATGTCTTCTAAGTCCCCAGTATAGCCTTTGAGAGTCGCTGTGGCCCACACAGGTGCACACACATGTGTGCGGGCACATGCACACTCACACACACATGCTTCCCTGGTGCCCTTCCCATTCCTCCCATTACCCAAGGGGAGCTGCTACCTTATCCTCTCAACAGGCACCTTGACTGTTCCTTCCACAATAACCACAGAGCTCATTGCTGGGCTTGTCCCTGAAGCCTTTCTCCAGCTTGGTAGAATCTGTCAAAGCCCAGTCCTGGGGCATGGGTATCAAGAACCCCGCATTCCCCATCCCTTCTCCTCCTGTGCTGTTGTACAGACTAGGCTATGAGAAGTGTCCAGGCATGCTTGGCAAGTTGAGAGGAAGTAGGAAGCCCTGTGGCTGGGGGCATCAGAGTCAGAGGCAGTGGCCTATGTGAGAGACAGTGCTGAATCTGAAGTTACAGGACCTGGTTTCAAATCCTGGTTCTCCCCCTTACATTCTGTGTGGCCTTGGAAATATCACTTAACCTCTCTGGCCTCAGTTTCTTTATCTGTGACACAAAAGAGCAGCACTGGATGACTATGACCCTATAGTCTCTAGGGTCCCTTTCAGCTTTGACATGCTCTCATCCATAATGGCTTCATAAAGGAGGTGGCATTTAAGCTGGATCTATTTTCCCTCCCTCCCATTTTCCCTCCTCCACTACCAAAAACATCAGCAGAGCCCTTGTAACAAACATGCACTCAAACAAAAGAAATCCTTACATTGGCCATGCCCAAAAAATGCCTGTTGCACACTGTACTTTGAGTCCCCAACCTCTGTCAAGAGGTGGGCAGCAGGCTTCATCATTGGGCTTCTGGAATCATGGCTGGTCATTGCCTCAAGTTCTTCCAAAGCTGTTTGTCTTTGCAACCTCCTTTCTGTCCTGTCCGCCATTCTCCTGGTTCACTCACTCCCCTCTGCATTCCGGCACAATACTATCCTATCACAAGCACATATCATCACTTATTCAGCTATTCTCCAATTGACAGGCACCCTGTCAGAGGCCAGTTCTTTGCCCCACAAAAGGAGCTGCTGTCAATTGATTGGTACCTATGGGTCTTTCCCCTCTTACCCGGCAGATGGGGAAGACAGATTGGTCAGTGCATGAACTGATGGAGAGTATGGTGAGAAGTACCAACAGAATGATTTTTACACTAATTTTACAATTGGTGGCTACCAAGGAGAATCCCACTGGCTTTGGGGCCTAGCTTTGCTTGCAAGAGGCCATGTCTGCTTTCCAGAAAGATCCCTCCCCATGTTGGCACTTGCTTCCTTTTGTGAAATCTTCTGATACCTGGAGCCTTCCATGAGCCACCCAGCCTCATTGTCACCTCCCTGTCTCTGATATCAGGAGTCAGAAAGCAGTCCAATGCAGAAGATCAAGGCCCTGGGCTGGATCGAGTCTCAGGGATGCTCCTAGGGACAGACTATCTTTAGGATGGGGGTCAGCTTGTGGCATTACTTTGGAAAGGCTTGGGTGGCTATACAGTCCACTGTCTTCTGGTGGGTCAGGCATGTCAGGAAGGATGGGAGTGCAGCCTTCATTGCTAAGACAAGGCCCTAGCTGTCTCCGACCCAGTTCTGAGTGACCAGAGCGCTGGGGGAGCTAAAGCTGATGAGAGGGTTGTCCATCTGGCAGCCATGCTGGTTATCTCTGTGCTGCTGTCTCTGCCTTCCCCTCTGATTTCCTCCCCCACGTGGCCTTTCAACTGTCCAATATTCACTTAGAGGAAAGAAAATGTGCCCATAATAAAGATTGCTCATAATTAATTATCAGTGGCTTGTGTGGCTCTGGTGAAGGCCTCCACATCACAGCAATAGACAGGGATGCCTGGGCACCAGAAGAGATCAGAGAGATCAGAGGAGTTTCCTTTCTCTTGTGGTTCTGCAGCCTTCATGCAGGGTCCTTACTGGCATGGATGCTGCTCCCTCACTTCCCAAAGAGTCATGGACTTTGAGAACTGAAAGAGAGAGCCATCCAGCAGCCCACCCCAGCCCCAGAGGAGGAGAACGTGCCTGGCAAATGGCATCTAGCCCCTGTGTGGGAGAAGTTTCACTGCCTTATTAAGATGAAGCCTCTGTGTGTGACCAAGTGGTGTTGAGGAAGCTGTTTTTCAGTACAAGATAATTGTTTGTGTTAGGATCCAGAAGACGACACATCAGTTGGTAAGTGCATGCAGACCCTCGAGAGGACGGACCACCAAAGGAAGAAAAAACCTGATAAATATAATACTTTATCATTATCTTGCATGACAAACAACCACACCAGTGATGAATTTAGTGAACAAAGGAGAGCACGCATGGACAGCACAAGGCAAAGGCCCTGGAGGCCCCAGCCAGCAGCCTGCTCCCAGGGCCAATCTGGGACAAACCCGAGCTTTCAGCAGCCAGTGTTTGCTTGTGGGCTGGGCAGATGTAGGGAGACTTGCTGGCCCCCCACTTGGAGGGAGACACATGGCCTTTGTTTGGGCAGAGGGTACCTTGCCATGACCACCAGTGGAAAAGATACTTACTGACTTCTAGGAAGCAGGCTAATGGTTCCTTCTGAGACTTGGCTGTTGTTCATATGGTTTGCTCTATTTGACTAATAAAGTTGGATTGCACGTGTGGAGAGGTTTCAGTGTTTAGTCATTGAGGAAAGGGTGTAAGTAAGTAGTGTCTCTGCCTTAAAGGTAAATTGGCTAGAAGCATGCATCATGCATCCCACCTGGCTTGGAAACTTCCAGTGTGCAGGAACTAGCCTGTTCCAGGGACCACCCCTTCCACTCCCATGGAGGCCAAATTCCCCCCTGCAATTTCCAGCCATCCCACCTGCTTGACTCCCTGGGGTCAAAGGAAACAAGGGTCATTCTTCTCCCACAAGCCAGCCCTCCAATGAGAGCTGCCCACCCTCACCTGGAAGAGGGTGAGCAGGTCCCAATGCTTGAACTTTCTCCAGGGTCACTGTCCCCATCTGCCCAAGACAGGGCTTGAGGCACTTACCCACCCTGTTTTGCCCCTTCGTGGACTCTAGCCAGCTCACCAAGCCCCTTCCCTCTCTGTCCCTCTTGTGAATCCCCATGGATCTTTGCTCTTCCCCTTCTTCCCCTCACCCCCCTTTGTGTGTGTATGTGTGTGTGTGTGTGTGTGTGTGTGTGTGTGTGTGTGTGTGTCTGTGTCTGTCTCTGTCTCTGTGTCGGCCTGGGGGAGGAAGTGAGAGTGTAGCAGTCTCTAACACTGTTTCAGGGGAATAACCAGAGAGGTGTAGCTGGGCATGCTGGGCCACAGGAGAGGCCTTTCCAGATGACCACTGTTGGAGCACCCTTCTCCATCTGCCAGGTGCCTCTGTGGGCTGAAAGAAAACTCCTTGAGGGCAGGGACTGCTTGAGCTTTGCTTGTGGGTCCCCAACGATTAGCACAGTGCCTGGCACAGAGAGGGTGCAGCCTCCTCCCTCCCTGTTGTTCTGAAATGAAGGCAACGATAAATTAACTTCATAAACTTTTTTTTATTCTTTTTTATCTGCTTTCACTTTAACAATATATATTCTTCTGTTGTGGAATCTCAAAACTATCTTAAATATATGTATTTTTTTTCCAATTCATAAACTGCAGAATGGACACTCTCAGTACAGTCCCAGGAGAATCCAGACTCCTTTGATACCTACAACAAGATGAGAGCCAAAAGGCTGTTAGGCAAGTGGTAGTTGTCAGAAATTACAACTCTAGAACCACAGAAACCATATAGAAAACATCACAGACACAACATAGGACAGACACCTACATGACCATTTAGACGTGACAACAAACACATGACAAATGGGAGAAAAATCACTTCGGTCTTTGTTCTTTTTCTTTTTGTATATCTAACACTAACTGAAACAGGAAAGAGTTTTAGGAACCTGGAGAATTCTGGCCTGGCTCTAGGGATGGCTGCAGCTGGAAGGTGGGTAGGGTAGGAACCGTATTCCACCTTCAGAGGAAGGAAATTCTCAAGTTCCAAAAGAGTGAGCTTTAGGAGAGACATCGGCAGGAAATCTCAGGTAAGATGGCCTGTTGACGTCCCCTATGGGTGGAAGCCCTCTTGGTTTTCACCTGCATTTTTACCTACACCTGGGCTTAGAGTGAAGGCATTTGGGAGAAGAGGGAGGGCAAGCTCCCGCAGTGCTCATGGCAACACTGCTGGGGAGTGACAGGAGTCAGGATTGCAGGGCCAGCTTCTTCTCCAGGCAGGAATGCTCAGCCAGGAACAGAGGCACTCAGAGACACACAGAGACATACAGAGACACATGAGACACACACACAGAGGCACACAGCCACGTGGAGCTCAGGCCAAAACATAGCGTTGGGAAATGGGAAGGTGCTGACTACATCTCCAACCTCGTTGGCAATGGCCTCATAAATCCACTTCTGGGTGTGGCAGCAGGTGGGCCCACACTTGGTGGACTGGCACTCTGGGCATGGATAGAAGCAGCCCCAGCGCTCTCTCTCCAGGCAGTCACCGAGGTCTTCTCCATTCAGATTCAGCCTGCCTCTCTGGTCGTACTTCTTCATACCTTTCTTGCCTTCATGGGAGCTTCACAGGTGGTTGAGCTGAGTGGGGACCAGCTTGGTCATAGGGCCCGGCTTGGCCGGCAAGACCCCAGCGGCGAGCTTGGCCACAGGAACAAGCTCGTCCACGGGGACCAGCTTGGCCACGGCGGCCATTATTGCCACTGGGGCCCACTGCAGGGTGCTTGGCTTTTACCTTCCCACTGGTCAGCTTCTTCTCCTGGACTTATGCTTTCTTCTTGGCCTCAGCTCTGATCTGATGCTCCTCTTTAACCACCTGCTTTTCTGCTTCATCATAAGGCGTGCCGATTTCCTCACAGTCACATCCTCCTTTTTCTTACTCAATTGAGAACAAGTAATCATTTTTGGTCAGTGGAAGGCAGCTCCTCTTGCTGCCTCGAGTGCTCTTGGAAGTGGCTGCGGGACCTTGGGAAGGACAGCAGGCACATAGGGTCACTAGAGGAGAGTGTATGCATACTGGTGCGGAGGGACATTGGATTCAGGGACTGAGGAAGCACAGAGGCTGAGGGCACTGTCCAGACATGGAGCCTGGGCTGGGCCTCTGCAAACAGGGAGTTCCTTGCCCAACTCTCCAGAGGAGGGAGAGGGAGGATGGGAGAAACCAGACTGAGGAGTTCACCTGAAAGGAAGAGCCAGGTCTGGCTCAGGCCACATCTCCTCTCTCTCCTTTGTTTGTTCTTTCCCTGCTCCCCAATTCTCATTTCCAACCTGGCTTCAGTGCTGTACCAGGACCATCAAAGAAGCTGACACTAAGGCCCGAATGGGGTCCCCCATCCTCTCCACAAATCTCCTCTTGGTTTGGATTTGGCTATCCCCCCTCCTGCTGCCCTGGCTCCCTGGTTTCGGCCAGCCACTCTCCCAGCCCTGGGTGGAAAGGCCAGCCTACTGCTGCTTCCTCCTACTCCTCTTCCTCTATTTCTGAGTTACTGCAACCCTTCTAGGCCATCATGTAGCCCACTGCTGCTGCTCTCCTGGAAGCCCTGTTCTGTGGCCTACCAACTCCCCTCCATCCTTGACATTTTCAAACAATTCTTCCACCCCCTTCACTGTAAGGGAAACCTTAGCCATCAGAGCTGGGTGGGGGTAATCATACTGTCTGCAGAGCAAGGCAGGAGGAGGTGTGGAGAAAGCCTACTCTGGGAGCCCCCTCCCCAGCACCCCCAGCTTCTCTCTTACTGAAAGCAGAGCCCTGGGGCTGAGGCGGGGCCTTCAGTGGATGAAGCTACTCAGCCTCCATTGCCATGGGGTGAGGGAGGGCAGGAAAGACCTGATCTCCTAGAAGAGAGGCCAAAGGAGATGAAGAGGCAGTTTTCAGATAAAGCAATGGAAGCTCTCCAGGCAGGCTGGGATATGACCTCCTTGTCCAGGTGAGAAAACTCCCCCTTACTCCTCCCTCTGGAGGCCAGCACTTTCTCTGCACTTATAGTCTTACAGATTTGCTTAGAGCAGAGGTGGAACAGTCCCCTGAGGTGGGGGAAGCCAAAAGCAGATTCAAACGGAATTGGGAAATCCTGAGCAGAATAAACAACAGACTTCAAAGTAGATAATCCTCATTTCTGCCTTTCTAAGTCAATTTGGCCCTCAGGGAACCTTTTCCATTGGAGGTTGAGGCCCCTGGCCTGGGGCCTCCTGAAAGGTGGTAGCTTGACCAAGGCCTGACTTGAGAACATGTGCTTTGGGGCTTTGAGGCCAGACTGATTTACTATAAGGGAGGGCTTGTACTCAGAAATGGGGCGATGGATGGGGGTGATAACAAATGGGAGACACAGTCTATTTATGCATAAAAATTAACTTAAGTGCACATGGTCAGACAGCATGTTTAGATGGTGTGTTCAATCCAATAGGTTTGTACAAGTGGGTGTTTCCATTAGGGAAGAGAAGGGGAGGGGGTCATTACCTGATAAAAAAAAAGAGCAAATTTCATTTCAATGTCCAGCTGGGGAAAGAAAATGTGCAGAGGGAAAGGCAGGGCCATTTTGTCACTGTTTGGTTAAACACAACATCTCTTCCTTCCAAAACACCAGCATTTAACACAGCTCTGAGTTCAGATCTGCTCTCAGGCACTTGCTAGCTGTGTGACCCAGGGCAAGCCGTGTCACTCCTCTGCCTCAGTTTGCTCAACAGAAAAATGGGGCTAAGAACAGAACCTGCCTCCCAGGGCTGTGGTGAAGCTCAAATGAGCGACTTGTAAAGCACTTTAGCACAGTGCCTGGCCCACTGTAGGTGGGAAGAAAGGCTTCTTCCCTTCCATTCCTCCTTCCCCTGGGTTTTGCGATGGTTTAGTCCACAGGAACAGAAAGACCTGAAATCTTTCCAAAGGGAAGGCTGGAAGCAAGGCTCCCTAACTTGACACTTTGGCATCTAACTCCTAAGTGCAAGTTAGCATTTCCTTCCTCTTTGAGTGAAAAGCAACATGATTCTGAGAGGGGCATCTTGGGCCTCGCCAGACTGGCCCTGGGGTACAAGGCCCAAAAATGGCTAAGAAGGCCTGCCAGGACCCAGTGGTCATGGAGACCCTTCCTCTCTGGAGAAAGGCCCCACCCCTTTCATCTGGGACCTTCACTGAGAATCTTCAGCTGCTGACTGAGCCCCTTCAGAGGCAGTGAGTAGGGGCAGGGCTGGGCAGAGAGGCTCACAGATAGAAGCCCCTGCTTCTGGAGCTGGGCTCAGACTGGGACTGTCCCCAGGGCCTCCCTACAAAACAGAGAGCTCTCTAGGGGCATGAGAGAAAGGAAGAAGGCCTGGGCAGGACGGTGCCCTTAGTGGCTACAGACATCAAGGGCCCTGGCCCCCAGGGGTCTTGCCACCCACCTCATCTGGGCTTTCACTGGTAGGGGTAACTTACCTTTGGAGTCTTCTGCCAGCTAAGTCTTTTTATTGGACAAACCTGGAACAAAAACTGACACGGGTGTAAATGAGTGACATTTCTACCAAGCTGAGAGAGCCAGAAGAGGGACCTTCCCTGCCCTAGGGTGGTTCCCAGCCTGAGAGGCCACAGAGGGGCCCACAGCCAGGAGTGCACACTCTCCTTGCCGACTGCAAAATCGCAGTAGACGGTTCCTACTCTGTGCCAGGCAGTGGGCGAGGTAGGTCCTGGGGAGCCAAAGAGAAGAATAAAACCGTCTTGGCCTTCAGGGAGCTTACATGATGCTGGGGGATACCACCTGCTCTTGCCTGAGTGAAGAGAAAACCTATGTCCTCAGAAGGCATGACTGACTCCAAATGTTCAGCTCCCAGATGTCCATTAATCCAAGTGCTGAGGCATGAATTCTTTGGGCTCTAAGGTTCCAGTTCGGTCAGTTAGAGATCACTGAGTCCTACCAATTCATTTTCTAGAAGGGAAAACTGAGGCTCTGAGAGGCTAAGTGCTATCCTTGATCTCATAAAGTTCATTCATTGCAGGACTGGGGCCAGAACGCAGATTTCCTGATTCTCAGTTCAATGTTCTGTCTGCCTTTGACTGGGCAGATTGAGAGGAAGGGGGGTTTAGGTCTGGGGGAGGATGATCAGCCTGTCTCTTCCTGCCCTAGTCCTGGACGGATGGACCCTCTGTGGGACTTTTTGTACAGGGGCAGCTGGGTGGTACAGTGGATAGAGCACCCGCCTTGAAGTCAGGAAGCACCTGAGTTCAAATCCCACCTCAGACCAAACACTTGACACTTACTAGCTGTGTGACCCTGGGCAAGTCACTTAACCCCAATTGCCCCCCGAAAAAAGACCCTTTGTACAGTCTGAAGGCCCAGCAGGTACACGACCATTTTATGGGCTCTTAGCAGAAAGTCAATGGGAATAGGTGTCTGAGGGGAGGAGTGAGCCCCTAGTCAGCAGCTATGGCTTCCCCTTCTGGCCAGCAATACACAAGGGGTCACCTACCTCAGTGTGGCCACCTCTCTCAAGCCAAGCCCTAGGGTAATCAGGGGGTCTCTTTACCTACTTACTTATTCATCAATAAATAACATTTCCACCTATTTTTCCATGATTCACCTAAATGCAGAACCTCAGCCCTTCAGGAAATATCATTTATATAACAATGAAATAAAATAATAATCAATAATATATCATATTATATTAAATCATCCCCTATTGAATGCCCTGCAGAAACCACCCCACCCCATTTCTGATTGGCCAAAGGCCCCCATGGCCATGTGGTAAAGCCCTGAGCAGGCCTAAGAGGCCCAAGGCAGCACCTCGCACTCAGGCCCCTGATGAAACGCAAGCATAGTGGCTTCAGTGCCTCCAGAAGCTCCTTCTGGGGCTCTGCCCCCCCAGACCCCAGACCCTTGGCCCTCCCACCTAGAGGATGGAAGAGGATCAGAAATGAGGCCTACCTCTCTCAGGAGACCCTCAGATACACCCTGCCTCTAGGTCTCCCAAGGACAGAAAGGAAGGAGCCTGCTCTGCCCCCTAGGGATAAAGGGATGCAGGTGAAGGCACAGGAAGGGGCAGAGAGGCACCCACAGGGAGAGAGAGGAGCAGAGGGGGAGGAGCAGAGAGGCCAGAGGTGCTGCTCTGCCCTTTAGGGAATGCAGCAAAGGGCATGGGAAGGGGCAGAGAGTGGGGGAGGGGAGGGCCAGAGCGGCACCCACAGGGAGGGAGAGGAGCAGAGGGGAAGGAGCAGAGAGGGTCAAAGGTGCTGCTCTGACTCCTAGGGATAAGTGGATACAGGAGAGGGAACGGGAAGGCGCAGATAGAGGGGGAGGGGAGGGCCAGAGGGGCACCCACAGGAGGAGGGCAGAGGGGGAGGAGCAGAGAGGCCCAGAGGTGCTGCTCTGCCCCCAGCTAGGGCAAGATAGAGTTAGGCTGGAAGGGGCCTCACAAGGTCATCTAGGAAAACCTCCTTCTTTTACAGGGGAGGAAACTGAGGCCCAGGGAGGGGAAAGGACTGGCCCTCACTCACACTGATATAAATATGAGAAGCCAAATATGCACCCAGATCCTACAACTCCAGAGACAGTTTGAGGATGCTCTCAGGGAATCTGTCTATCCTGTTTCTCAATTCACCCACCCAACTCATAATTTTACTATTTTAGTTTATAAAGAGAGCTCTGTAGTTCTTCTTTCTGCAATAAAGTTCCCCTTTTAGCTATAGTAAGTGATGGTACTGAATCAACTCTCTGGGTTTTCACGGATTTTGTTCAGTCTCTGGCATTTCATTAGTTTGCCAGTCTTCTTCCATCTCTTTCATGTTCTCATTTCTGCTGGCCTATGGCTGATCTCAGTAACTTCAGAGAATTGTCTATGTTTTCTCTCTATTTACTGTAAATGCATCTTGGCCATTTGGGCTTTGGTCAATTTGGAATATTTCTTCTCATTCTATCTGTCACCAATCCTCCAAGTTCCTTTCCCTCTTTAAGCCTCAGGTTCCTCATTTGAAAAATGCCCTTTTAAAATTTAATTTAATTTTTTAAAATGCCCTTTTTGACTTGCTTTACCACTAAGAAGCCTTCCACCTGTCAGGTACTCTTATCTAATATACCTGCCCTACTTTCGGTCTTCAGGACTTCCTTTATAGTAGCATGGTGAGGTTCTCTTATCTTCTCTAATATCACCTCCTGCTCTACCTTTAGCTGCTCCCAAGTCCATTCTCTGAGCCTCATTTTTTTTTTGCCTATGTAAAGAGTAGGAGGTTGCATTTGATCATTACAAAGTACATTTTCAGTGCTGCCCTTCTACTTTCCCCTACCCCTTCCTTCCCTGGGCATCAGCTTTTTCTTCTTCAAACGAATGGGACTGAGACATCTAGCAACAACCTACATACACGCCTAGCTCCTCATTGCCACCTCAGAGTACCTAGAAATGCACCACATTTAACCGAGAGAACCGATTATTAAAATTAGTAATAGAAACAAAAGCATTTCAAAGAAGCCACTGCAGCGGGGAAAATAAAACAGCAAAAATACAGAGGAAATGAGCAAAGACAATTTCTAATACAGTAAAGAAATATGATGGGGTAAGAAAATCTTAGTTTGAAATTTCAGAAGAGGAGATATTTCTACCAAAACTCCAACTACAATCCTAGATGAGAATGCACTGGACTGGAGAGCCTCAATAGGTGGAAAGTTCAAGAAAGGAACTGAAGGAAGAGAAAAAAAGTGACATTACATTTCTTAATGAAAAAAAACTGAAAAGGAGGATTGATGATTTTGAACAGAAACTGGATCATCTTTTTGTTGG
The DNA here is from genome assembly GCF_003287225.1 of Phascolarctos cinereus. NCBI lineage: Eukaryota > Metazoa > Chordata > Mammalia > Diprotodontia > Phascolarctidae > Phascolarctos > Phascolarctos cinereus. Next base: position 611,600 of record NW_027555378.1, read on the forward strand.
TTTTGAGACTGGGTCTCCCTATCTCACCCAGGCTGGGAGTCCAGCTGTGTAACATTCAGATGCCTGAACCCACCGCTAATCCACACTCTGTTTCTGGCCTGGACCGGTTTGCTTCCCTTGCACCAGCCTGCTTGTGCCCTCCTCTAGGGAGCTCACCATGTTGGTGTCACACAGGTGTACCTACCTGATCAGCTCTGGCCCTTCTGCCGCAGGTGGTTCAGGGATGGAGCGCTGGGCCTGCAGTCAGGAAGCCTGACTCCTCTGGCCTCAGACACTTACTTAGATGCACAATCCTAGGCAAATCACTTCACCTATGTCTGTGTCAGTTTCCTCAATTGTAAAATAGGGATAATAATAGCACTTACCTTTCAGTGTCGTTGTGAAAATCAAATGAGCCAATATGTATTCATAAAAGCCCTTAGCACAATACCTGGCACATAATAAAGGATTATTCCCCTCACCTTCCCTTCACCCATCTCAGGATTCCCAAGCTTGATTGATCCACCAACCTCAGCTCTCCCCCTCCCCCCCTTCACCCTCCTCCGCCAGCAGCAATATTACAGGAGTGCGTCACCACTCCGAGCCCAGAAACTAGAAAATCTAAGCAAAGCCATGGATACCATGAAAGAAAGAATGGATGAGAGAAACTAAAAACATTTAATGAAATAACCAGAAATGGTACAGCTCCTGCGACCAGCCAGCCCTCTCATTGGTCCCAAGATCTTTAGATTTTTGGAACTCACAAGGTTGTCACCAGTCCTATGGGATGCTCATTCACCTAAGATCGAGAAAGAACAAACATAAAAGACGCAGAGGCAGCCAGAGGCCCTAGTGCAAGCTTGCTTCACTGAGGCCGATCTCCAGATGGGGAGCAGTGGGTGGTTGCCATGGCACCAGGATGGAGAAGGACCTATCCTTTTCTACCCCTCACAGGAGTGGCATCATGACGCTGAGAGAGTCACAGCTAAGAGGGCAGTCAGAAAGGAGGAGAGAAGCAGGAAGCTGGCAGCTCCCTTTTGTACATCCACTGAGTCATTAGCTTTTTCAGCTCAGCAGCCAATTAGGGAACACCTTGTCATCTAAAATTACGAGCTATTCAGCCCTGACCTGGCCAGAAGTGGCCAGAAACCAGCCCTCAGCTCCCTTTTGCTCAGCCAGAAACATCCAGGGAATATTCCCTGTATCACACATGTGACGCTTCTACATACACTCACACATACATGCGCGCACACACACACACACACACTGTGTGTATGGGGAGAACAGAGTGCTTTCTGCATCTAGCTGGTTGTTCAGTAAAAAGCAAGGAATAAGCATCTCTTTCCTATAGGTCTGGGGATGTATAGTCTGACTGTATACAATTTAATGATATTTTTAAAGCATTTATTAAGTGCCTACAGGATACATGGTTTTAAGGATATAAATAAAAATTAAACATTTGATGCCCTAAAGGAACTCTTTTTGGACAGAAGCCAGCCCCCTCACTTTTGCTCAGGCAGAAACAGCCAGGGAATATTCCCTGTATAACATGTGATGCTTCTACATACACTCTCACACACACATACCTATGTGTATGGGGAGAACAGAGTGCTTTCTGCATCTAGCTGGTTGTTCAGTAAAAAGCAAGGAATAAGGATCTCTTTCATCTGACTGTATACAATGTAATGATTTTTTTAATTTTTTTTTAGTGAGGCAATTGGGGTTAAGTGACTTGTCCAAGGTCCATAGTTATTAAGTGTCAAGTGTTTGGTCTGAGGCCACATTTGAAGTCAGGTCCTCCTGACTTCAGGGCCGGTGCTCTATCCACCGTGCAACCTAGTTGCCCCAATGTAATGATATTTTTAAAGCATTTATTAAGCGCCTACAGGGTACATGGTTCTGGGGATATAAAGCAAAATTAAACAGTTGATGCCCTAAAGGAACTCTTTTGGGGACCAAAGCAGGGAGAGGAAGCAACGTGTGCGTGTATGTGTGGGGGGGGATGTGTGCGTGTGTGCAAAATATGTGGAGAATAAATACACTCTCCTTTTGGTGGGTCAAGACCATTCCTGTCAGGATCAAGCAAGTCCCCCTGGGGGTCATCTGGCCTGGGCTTTGAAGGGAGTAGGGATCTGATGATGCTTAGGTGAAGAGGGAGAGTCTTCAGCTCTAGGTACTGCCTATGCCTAGGCAAAGGCCTGGAGTTTGCAATACTGCTGTTCCATCCGCCTCAGAAATTCTGAGCAGATTGTTAGCAAGGCAACGGAGAGCCTGAACTAGGCTGGGGAAACTAGGTTATTGCCCAGGGTTGAAGATTTAGAATGTCCATTTGCCCTTTTGATTCATAGGAGGCATTTCTTAGGCTAAGCAACCTCTGGTGGCTGCATAGCCTTTCCTCCACTGCCTGCCTTTGGTCCACAATACTTATGCTGTACATCCAGTGTAGAAATTTTGCATTTCTAAGGTGCCACCCTACTGATCCTCCCCCCATTTGTTCCAGAGAAAGTATTGTTATCCTCCGCTCTGAGGGAGCAGGGAGGTTAGGGTTCCCTTACAGTGAAGGGTGAAAGAATGTTGCTCAAAAAGGCCAACAATAGGGCAGTTTGTAGGCCATAGACTTTAACTCCTAGGAGTCTCAGGGTAATGGCCAGATGACGGGCAGGCAGGGTTGAAGTGGAGGAGGGGAGGAGGAAGGAGTATTTGGGAAGAAGGATAGGTGGGCTGGATGCTTCCGCTTTGGTCTGGGAGACTCGATGACCCAGCCCGGGGAGCCAGGACATCAGGAGGGTGGACAAAGCAAACCAAAGGGCATTTGCAGAGTGCATGCCCAGATGCTAGGGGAAAGTTTTAAAAGGGGAGGCAGGGATGGGAGGTGGTAGACACATAGCCTACTGTTATGCAGCACGGACTCCAAGGATGTCTCTTCCTGGGGGCTCATTTTGGCTGGACGCTGTGTGGCCTGGCTCCCTGGGAAAGGTAGCCAGCAACCACAGCAACAACTTCTGTTCAAAGCTATCTCCCTCCCACTTTGTGTCAGAGGGCAGAACTGGTTCCAGGGAGTGGAGAAACCTGAGGGACATTGTGGCTAGACAGGAAGGAATTGTTCTAACCACTGACACTGGTCAGAAGTGGAAGGCCACTGTAAGGGCAGGAAGTAGCAAGAGGCTTGCTTGGGATTTTGGCGATGACCTCAGAGGTCCCTGCCGACTCCAATCCTGTGAAATCAGTGCTGCAAAGGAGCCCTGAGACAAGGTAGCCCGTGCAGGCCCTGCTGTCACTTGTTCATCCTAAAACAGAGCTGAAGCCAGGCTAAGGAATGAAAATTGGAGAGGAGAGAAAGAACAAGCAAAGGAGAAAGAAGAGATAAGCCCTGTGCTAGGTCTGCCTCATACTTTCAGGTGACCTTCCTCAGCTTGGCTTCCCCCACATCCTTCCTCTTCCTCCTCTTGTCAGGTCCTCAGGGACCCCCCCCAGTTTCAGAGACGTACTTTTAGTATCCAGACCCCGCCAATACTTTGTGTCCTTAAGCTTTCTCAATCCCTAAATCTGACTCCCTCCCACACCCACATCCATGTAGTGATGCTATGTACCCAATATGTATTTCTCAGGTCCAGGAGCAACTTAGAAAGAGGCAAAGGAAAGCAGAGCACGGAAATATCTGCCCCCCAGTGAGTGAAAAATGAGTGGACGGGCTGCATTCCAAGGTGAAAAGCCCAATCACAAGAAAGAGGAAGCTGACCATGATGGGGTTTCTATGGAAAACTGTGACATGGGAGAGAAACCAGTAGAGGCAGTAGTCTAACAATTAATGTTTTTAAAAGTGCAAAATCCAGTAGCCCAGGCAGCAGCTGCCATTCCTGAAGCCAGGAGGGAAGGCCAAGTAGGCCAGGGAGCCACTGTGAATCCAAGTACCTCTGAGAACCTGAAGTTAGATCGTCGTCACCTGTCTAGAAGACGCCCAAAGGTCAGGAGAGAACGGAGGAAATATGACCGACAAGGCACGCTGCTCTGTAACGGTTTAGATGTGTGTGACTGCCTACAGTGTTCAGGTTGCTTCTATCCATGCTTCAAGTGTAGCTCCAGGAAATGTAGAGTCAAATGCCGCTGCAATCGCAAATGGGTTTATAACGAGGTGGAAGAGCAATATGCAGAAGTTCTCAGCACGCTTCCAGCAAGATCCCAGTAGCACTCGGCTCCCTTTTCTTTCCAATGCCGAGATAGCCTCTTTCTTAGTGAGTTTTAAGGTGTGGGCAAAGAGATGGAATGGCACTAGTGACAACTGAACATTCCAGTGTTAGGGACCAATAAGTGTCCCATTCCCTTGTGGACTACTATTAAAGTTTATCGAAAAACGTGTCTTCTTTCACTTTAGGATTGCTTTATGTAGAAAATAGAATAAGTGATCTCTGCCCTGTTATCCTTCCACCTTCACTTATCACTACAGCCAGTTCAGAAGTGTCCTTTAGATTTTTTTTTTAATTTTTAGGCAATTAAGGTTTTAGATTTTGAAAAGAGAAAGGAGCCTTATTTTCTAAAGCTAGGGGCTAAATTGGATGCTACAATTAGTACTTGAAGATTTGAAAACAAAACAAAACAAAATAACACCAACCACCCAAGACAACTTGGGTATAGTTATATTTGGTGTGGTTAGAAATAGTTGATTATGTTTATGGTATTAATAAGTTCCTGCCTATAATCCTTTTTCTCTCTCACATTGTTACAGATTGTTAGAGAAATATGGATTCCCTCTGACTTTTGTTTTTCAGAGGACACTCGTATTTTAAACAAAAAATAAAAGCAATTTTATTTTATTTTACTTTTAGGCAATTGTGGTTAAGTGACTTGCCCAGGGTCACACAGCTAGTAAATGTTAAGTGTTTAGTCTGAGGCCGGATTTGAACTCGGGTACTCCTGACTTCAGGGCTGGTGCTTTATCCACTGTACCACCTAGCTGCCCAGCAATTTTAAATTGAAAGGAATTTTTTAAATCAGAAAGCATTTGGATACATTTTTAATAAATGTTTGGGGGCTTTGCCTTGAGACAACCCTAGCAGAGCTCTGGACAATCATATCCAACTGGATATGCCTAGGGATAGGCAAGATTGCCTCACTGACAGGGGCAAGGTAAGAAAGATACATATGAATTACACTAAAGTATATTACTAGTACAAAGAAAGAGAAAATGTAGAAAAAAGGAGAGAGGGATTGAGGCCAGGGAGACACAAGGGAGAAAGGGGGGCATAAAATAGACGGGCATAGAAAAGGAGAGAAGGAGGGACACAAGGCAGAGGTAATGAGAGAGAGGGATGAGAGAGAGAAAGGAAGATGAAAGAGAAAGAGGAAGAGAGAAACAGCATGTGTAGTATTCATGCCTATAAGATCCCCAAGTGAAGGTGGCAGGAATACAACAAAAAGGCAGAGACCTCCACTTCTCCCATCTGGTCATCACCATCAGAGATGTGACTGTAAAGGGGCCCTCTTACCTACAAAGCCTCCTGAAGGAGAACCCTCCACCCTTGCCCACCCTGGCCTTTCATCCTGTGCCATCTCTGTTCCTGGCCACCTCATGGCTTAGGGGCTCCTGGACACTCCCCAGACATACACAGTTTCATTGGGCCTGTTTTCCTTCACCTTCTTGGTTTCTCAGGTAAAGTTTGATTCATACATTGAAATAATCAGCAGAATATCTAACATGGACCCCACAGGTAGCACCTCTTGGATATTTGGGTGAGAAAGAGGAGCCAAAAATGACTCAGAAATTTTAACCACGGGTGATGGGAAGGTTGGCAGCACTCTCAAATACAAGAAAAGTTAACCCCATCCAGTCCTGTGACTCGTCCTCCACAGATTTTCTAAGGACAGAGAGTTCTTGATCATCTAAATATTTCACTTTTTCTTTTCCTACCCGAAGTATGCTCATGTGCAAATGTGGAGGGCAGGAGAGGAAGGGGGAGGGAGAGAGTACAGTAGCAGCAACCATACCAGCAAGAACTTTGGATGAAGGTTGCAGAAATAAGGAAGAAGGGGCCACACATCCCACTTCTGGTACCAAGATCTCGAAGAGTCCTGCAAAAAGCTGGTTCTCCCCAAAACATTTGATAAGTGTTCAACCACTAGGGGGACACTATTAGACACTAACCTGATCCTAGTTGGGAGAAAGGTGGTAAAAAGGTTTAGCAGCTGGGAGTCTTATTCTCACCCTGGAGATTACTGAACTGAGCTGAAGTGAGGAAACACGAGGCATTTTCAGGCTGTCTATGGTTCAGCTCTCTCTGGGGTTGGGCAGGTGGGTGGCTGAGTGGATAGAGTTCCAGGCCTGGAGTCAGGAGGGTCTGAATTCAACTGTGGCCTCAGACACTTAGTAGCTGCATGATGCTGAGCAAGTCACTTCACCCTGTTTGCCCCAGTTTCCTCATCTGTAAAATGAGCTGGAAAAGGAAATGGTAAGCCACTATAGGATCTTTGCCAAGAAAACCCCAAAACGGGTCATGGAGACCGGGACACCACTGAAATAACTAAACAACAACTATGGTTCTCGGAAAGTTGCTGACCTCTCAGCTCTGCCTCTCGGGTAGGTGGTAGCCACATCTACACACTAAGTCTAGTTGGGGATGAACTGAGTGTAGACTTATTCATTCAAATGCCACTCAGAGCCCACGTCATACTAAAAACTTCCCCTCCCCCTCCACATCTGCTGTATTTTTCAGAGCTCAAATCCAAATTTAGAATGAAGTCACTTCTATCAGAAACAGATAGAAGATAGTCAACTATGTATAGAGTTTTATTCTCAAAAGAAAAATAAAAGCAATAAATAAGACTTAAAAAAGACCCAAACACCTACCATTTAGTTGTGTACTCAAAACTTCTCCCAGACCTAGGAAATTTTCTCATAGTACTTAGACCATGACTAACCAAAAAGTTGTAAGAATTGCACAGTTCAGTTTGCTTAGTCAACCCCACTCCCAGTCCTTTGAAAGCTAGCAAAAGACTTGTAGACAATACAACACAGTCTGCAACTTATATTTCACTTGTCTATTCTTTAGAAAGGTCATGAGATGAAGCCTCAGGTCTTCTTCATTGTGGCCCTAGGCAGAGACTCAAGATCCAGTGCTTTTTTGGGGGTGGGGGTTGGGAAGAATACGTCTATTTATCTTTTCCAGGATAGAAGTGCAGTAGCCACGTACTGGCCCAATTCCAGTACAAATGAGCATGGAAACTTTAACCTGCTCCTATTCTGGACTTGGGCTGGTTCACCCCTCCTTAGGCAGCGTGGTGGCCTTCCCCTCCTGGGGACTCAGCACATTAGTGCCAGAGCCCCATTGCATCTCAGAATTCCCAAACTCAAGTGATCCACCACCCTCAGTCTCCCTGGCAGCCTGGGCTATAGGCATGCATCAACACACCCAACCAGTGCTGTTTCATTTAATGTCTTGTTACTAGTAGGGCCAGCCATTTCCCACCTTTACCATCTTTCTGGTGGTTGACCTGAGGCTTAATATTAAAGGGGTAGTGTAAAATTCTGTATTCTGTGTTGATGCACAAGCCTGCCAGAAATCCTTTTTTACTCATTTAGATTATTCTAATCTAAGCATTTTTGCTTAAAGAAAGGCCAAATTTCAATGCCAATAAAGACCAGTATGGGCCAGGCAGGGCCACTCGTATTTGAAAGACTTCCGGCAACTAACCAGAGTTGAGGGGCCTTTTGAACCTTATAGGAAGTTCTTTTAGGGTAGACATGCCCTGTCTTGCTGACTCCTCATTTAGGCTCAGGAATCTGACTGTTTGACAAGAAAGCCAAGTCTGTGAGGCACAGTAAGAGGTATGCTTCTGGCCATATCTGTTTTTGTAGCCCCTTCTATGTTGTATACAGAAAGCCTTAAACCAGGGGTGGGGAACCTGTGGCCTTCAGGCCACATGTGGCCCTCTAGGACCTCAAGTGCAGCCCTTTGACCAAATCCAAACTTCACGACAAATTCAGTGAAAGGGCTGCACTTGAGGGCCTAGAGGTCACATGTGTGCCTTGAGGCCACAGGCTCCTCACCCCTGCCTTAAACCGTGTCAGAATAAGGCCTTCCTGGATCAGCCAGAAGTCAACTTTTGGTGGGACTAAGCTCATTCAGCTGCACTGGACTGCTAGCATTTTAAACTGAAGAGAAATGAACATTTTCTGAAAGCAAGGGAGGCTAGCCGAATCCTGCGACCTGATGACAGGTATGTTTTCCCCACACCTTTCCTTAACACGAACAGCATACCAAGTCTAGATCTGGTGGCTTGGTTAGTGAGTGGAGCTCCTCTGGGAATCCCATAAATCCCAAGGTTCTGTGCCTAAGGATTACCAATTGGCATAAACCAATATGTTTGGGATTTTTCTCTTCTGTTTGTTGGAGGCTTGTTTAATGTATGTAGATTTGCTCTGTATTTAGAGGTATAAAGTCTTAACAGTAGTGGCTGACCACCAGGTTGGGATATCCTCCCCAGCCCTAAAGGAATGTCTGAAAGGTCAGAGAAATGGGAAAAGAGGTTAGGAAGCCTATTATATTGAAATATAGTTGTCAAAATGTGTGAAAAAACAAGTTCATGGTCCCTTAAGTCAAGAACTTTTGCTCTAAGAGGACACTTATTTGACCGACAAAACTTTTGAGACCTGATTAGCATCCAAGTGTCCTTACTGCCCAGGAGGGGTAAGAAAGATTTAGTTGGATACCTTTGAGATAACCATCACTGCTGCTTCAATCTGGCATGAAAAGAGACCACTCCTAGCTGGTAGAATTAGAAAAGCCACCATACTTATCACAGCAGACTAACTGAATCAGTGCCAGATGGGTTTGGGAGAGCACCACATCATTGCTGCACTGGCAATCACCCTTCCCTGCTCATTAATGAGGAAGATTATCCAATAGATTGAGGCACTCCAATGGAACAGAGCATGTATGTATTATTTTTTTTTTTAGTTAGGATTTTTTTTTTAAATTTAATTTATTATTTATTTTTAATACTCTTTTAAAATTGGTTCCTGATTCTCTCCCTCCCTCCTCCCTCTCCCCCACCCATTGAGAAGGCAAACAATAAGATATCCATCATACATGTGAAATCATGCAAAACATATTTCCGTATCAGCCATATTTCCAAAAAAAGCAAGAAAAGAGGAAAGAAAATTTTATATATATATATATATATATGTATATATATATAATATATATATATTTTATATATATGTATATATATATATATATATATATGTATATATATAATATATATATTTATATATATATATATGTATATATATATATATATATATGTATATATATATATAATATATATGTATATATATATACACACATATATACACACACACACACACACACACACATATCTGTGTGTGTGTACAGATACAATATACATATATATATATATATATACATATATATATATATATATATATATATATATATATTTTTTTTTTTTAAGGCAGTTGGTGTTAAGTGACTTGGCCAGGGTCACATAACTAGTAAGTTTCAAATGTCTGTCTGAGGCCGCATTTGAACAGGTCCTCCTGACTTCAGGGCCGTGCTCTATCCACTGAACCACTTAGCTGCGCCAGAAAATTATATTTTTATCTGCATCAGAGTTCATCAGTTCTCTCTCGGGAGGTGGTTAGTGTTTTATTTTTTTTTTTTATCATGAGTCCTTTGGAATTCTCTTGGACCATTGTATTGATCAGAATAGTCAAGTCTTTCACAGTTGCTCATTGTTACAGCATTGCTGTTACTGTGCACAATGATCTCGTGGTTCTTCTCACTTCACTTTGTATCAGTTCATATAGGCCTTGCCATGGTTTTCCTGTAATCATTCCTGCCCCTCATCATTTCTCACAGCACAATGGTACCCCATCACAATATATACCACAACTTGTTCAGCCATTCCCCAACTGATGGGCATCACCTCGATTTCCAATCTTTTCTACCACAAAAGAGCTGTTATCGATATCTTTGCATACTTTGCATACTTGATCTCTTTGGGAAAGACCTAGTAGTGTATTGCTGGATCAAAGAATATGCAGTTTTATAGCCTTTGAGCCTCGTCCAAATTGTTCTCCAGAATGGTTGGCACACTTCCCTATTCCACCAACAGTTCACTAATGTACCTATTTTCCATCATCCCTCCATCATTTGTCATTTCTGATAGGTGAGAGGTGCTACCTCAGAGTTGTTTTAATTTGCTTTTCTTTAATCAATAGCGATTCAGAGCATTTTTTTTATGACTATAGTAGCTTTGATTCTTCTCCTGAAAACTCCTTGGTAATATCTTTGACCATTTATCGAAATATTGATTAGAATTTTAAAGTAAAGTACTGTTGGACTACAACGATTTTTCAAGAAACCATTCATTTTGACTAAGTTGGATTTATGCCAGGGATGCAAGGATGGTTCAACATTAGGAAAACATTAACATAATTAATCGTGTTAAAAACCAAAACATCCCAAACCACATGATTATCTTAATAACTGCAGAAAAAACTTTGACAAAGTACAATATTCATTTATGCTAAAAATTTTGAACTATAAAATATGGGCATAAAGGGATCTGTTTAATATCATAAAAATATCTATCTGAAACCAAAAGCAGGCATCAGATGCAATGGAGATGCACCAAAACCTTTTCCAATAAATACAGGAGGAAAGCATAGGAGGCTGCCTCTCTCTACTATTATTTGATACAGTTCTGGAAGTGTGAGAAATAGTAATAAGAGAAAGTAATTAAAGGCATAAAGATACATAAAGAAGATATAAAACCATCCTATTTGCTGAGCTTAGGGTGATCTACTTGGAAAATCCTAGAGAATTGGCAAAAATACTAAATGAAATAAAAAAACTTCTCCTCCCCTCCCCATAGACTGCATTTCTGTATAATAAAAACAAAATATAGGAGGCAATAATAGAAAGGGAAATCCCATTCCAAACAACTACCAAATGCATGAAGTATCTGGAGATCAAGATACCAAAGCACAAACAAGACTTGCATAGACTTAATTACAAAGAAACACAGAATAACTAAATAGCTGGAAAATATCCAGTGTTCATGGGTTGGCCATGCTAATATAATAAAAATGACAATACTACCAGCCTTAATTTAAAACTTTTAATTCTATACCAAATTTTCAAAGGGATTTGAATAGACCTTTAATGGAACCTGGTAAAATGATAAAATGTATTTGGATTCTCACCCCCCCACAAAGATCAAGATTATCATGGGAAATTATGAGAAGAAGTAGGAATGAAGGGGGAATGGCACTTCCAGACCTCACAGTACATTGTAGATCAGCAGTCATCAAAACTATCTAGTATTGGTTAAAAATAGAAAGGTAGATAAGAGGAACCAACTAGACAAAGGAGCATCAGAAATGATGGAAGTGTTTCATAAGCAGGAAAGTGACTTAAGGAAGAACTCTCTATTTGATACAAACTGATGGGACAACTGGAAAGCAGTCTGGCTAAAGTTAAGCTTAGACCAGCACTTTATGCCATATACCACACTACATTATAAATGGATATATGACCTTAATATTAGAAATCATACTATAAAAATGAGAAGAGAACAGATCATACACCTATAGGTAGGAGGTATATTTTTCACCAAATGAGGGATAGAGGCAATTACAAAAATAAAATAGGTAACTTTGATTACACGAAACTGAAAAGCTTCTGCACAAACAAAATGAATGCACCTAGGATGACAAGGGAAGCAGTAGAAGGAAAAAAAAAGTCTTCATAACAAATTTCTCTGATAAAGGTGTAGTATCTAAGGTATATAAACAATTAACAAATACATGTAGGACCAATAGCCCTTTCCCAATAGACAATTTGCTCAAAGGGTATGAGCAAACGGTTCTCAAAAATATTGCCAAATATTCACAACCACATGAAAGGATGCTCCAAATGACTAGTAATAAAGAAATGCAATTCAAAAGAACCTGAAGTCTCATCTCACACCATGAATATTGGGAAAGACGACAAAAAGATGCCAATAGTTAATGTTGGGAAGATTGTTAGAAGATAGGCATACTAATACATTGTTAAGACAAAGTAAGAAAGACAAATTTTGAAAAGCAATTTGGAATTGAATAAATAAAAGTGATTGCAATCTTCATATCCTTTGTCCCAGAAATTCCATTACTAGGCTTATGCCCCAAGGAAGCCATTGATAAGAAGAAAGTTCCCATGGACACCAAAACATTTATAGCAGCACTTTTTGTGATAACAAAGAATTTGGAAACAAAGTATGTCCATTGATTGGGGAATGGCTAAACAAATTGTGGTACATGAATGTAATAGAATACTACTGTGATGTAAGAATTGATGGGTGTGATGAATCCAGAAAAGCATGGAAAGATCTCTGTGAACTAATGCAGAGTGAAGTAAGCAGAACCAAGGAAACAATATACGCAATGTAAATGGCAAAAATCATCACATATACACAAAAAATCAAAAGTGAATGTTGTAAGATTCTAAAGATTAAGCGTGTCTACAAAAAGAGATGTGAGAGGATGCTCCCAACCCATCCTTTTGAGGGAGGCCCTTAGGTGTTGCACATGTTTTCATATTTTTTCATTGTATTGATTTACTGTGTTAATTTTTTCCTCTTTTTTGGTATCAAAAATACTATTTGTTATATTGAATGTCTCTCGAGAATGGGGAGTAATAGGGGCAGCTAGGTGGCACAGTGGATAGAGCTCCAGCCTTGGAGTCAGGAGGACCTGAGTTCAAATCCAGCCTCAGACACGTGACACTTACTAGCTGTGTGACCCTGGGCAAGTCACTTAACCCTGATTGCCTCACCAAAAGAGAGAGAGAGAGAGAGAGAGAGAGAGAGAGAGAGAGAGAGAGAGAGAGAGAGAGAGAGAAGGAATACTGGAGAAAACTTTGATGATGTGAAAAAACAAAGGGCATCAAAAATAACTTAGTCAAAAGGTTCACACACAATAGTTTCTAGGCTAAGCACTGGATATATCAAAGAATGAAACCTTCCAGCTTACATTCTAATGAGAGAGACAATGTGTACATATATAAATAGATACAGACTAAAGACAGTGCAGTTGGGGGATGAGGAAAATCTTCATGTAGAAGTGGGTCCTTGAGATGTATCTTGAAGAGAGAGGGATTCTGTGAGGCATAGATGTGGAGAGAGAGGGCATTTCAGGCATGGACCAGTGCAAAGGCGCAGAGATGGAACACGGGGTGGCCTCTGTGGGGAAAGGAGAAAAGGCCATGACTTACCCACGAATAACTCATTTGGCTGAATTGTGGAGTACAGGAAGAGGAGTTATAATGAGGCTAGAAAAATAGGACAAAACCAGGTTGCAGAAATCTTTAAGCCTTGTGGCTCTATGTGCTGGTCTTTATATTGTTGCCAAGTCTAAAGCCATAGGAGGCAGCTGGTGGCACAGTGAATAGAGCACTGGACTTACAGTCACGAAAAGCTGAGTTCAAATCTGGCCTCAGACACTTACAAGCTATATGATCCTGGACAAGCCACCCTCTTGGTCTGCCTCAGTTTCCTCATCTATAAAATGGGGATAATAATAGCACCTACTTCCCAGGGATGTTGTGAAGATCAAATGTGATAGTAATTATAAAGCACTTTTTGGGGCAGCTAGGTGGCGCAGTGGACAGAGCACTGGCCCTGGATTCAGGAGGACCTGAGTTCAAATCAGACCTCACACATAACACTTACTAGCTGTGTGACCCTGGGCAAGTCACTTAACCCCACTGCCTAGCAAAGGGGAAGAAAAAGCACTTTTCTACTTTTTTTTTAAAGCCCTTTTAAGATAGAAATAAGAATAAATCTACTGTAGGATAAACTTCTATTCTGAGTGTGTCTGTATGTAATTATTTCATAACTATCTCAGCATCACCTTTTCCCCCCAAGTCTTTTCCTAAAATTACACCCTTTGAACATATCTAACAAAAGTTATCTAATAAGTAGATTACTTTTTTCCTTATAGTCAATTAGATTCTAAGGTTGGTGATGGGAGGGGAGGCAGTTAACATATAGCTAGTTCAGACTAATTGCCATGGTTGTTGCTTTGAAATAGAAAGATTTGCCTTTGGTTTTATTTGATGCTGGCTGGCTTGATGTGTATAAAAATATAGTGACTTCAGCAGCCTTGAAAAGATGAAAACAACTCTATGTGTCTTCTAACTGGCTCAACTCAAAACTAGCAAGGAACAAGATGATTTCAAAAATTTCACATTAGCCTAAAAAGCCGACTTCAAATGGGAGGTGACATTATTTGCAAAAGAGATAAACTTTTGGAAATGATAAAGCTATGTATGATCATGGAAAATGCCACATAGTTTTGATTGATAGTACTTACTTCATTAATGACATCCCAGCAACAAAGTGGATTTACAAGGCTTCTTATTTTAATTAATAAAATTTGCTTCTCGCAGGCTTGTACCTAAAATGCAGGATACGGATTTTTTTTTCCACAAAAGGTCGAAATATCATGTTCTGCATTTAACATCTTAGCACCTATTGGTACTCAAAGGTGAAACATCCCTGGCAAATTTTTGTTAAAGTGGGAAGAATGGAGAATTCCTTTAAAAGTTGCCATAATTCACAAATGCCTGAATTTAAGGGTCATCTGATATAAAGGTTAACAACCAGCTCTCTGAAAATTCTCAATACATTTTTAGGTTAAATTACATCATTAACATTTTCGCCATCACTTTCCTAAGTCTAGACAATTAACAAAATAATAAATCAGGTCCTGAGTTTGATCACTCCAGCAGCATACCCTGTTTCCTCCCTCCCCATTTTGCCAAGACCTAGGCTATACTCAAAGGACCATCCCATGAGCAAAGCTATGACCAATGAAAAGACTGGAACATCTGAGAGTAAAGGGCTGGTGGTGGGGAATGAAGACAACAATAATAAAAATAATGATAATAACAACAGCTAGCATTTACACAACACTTTAAGATTTAGCAAAATGGTCTACATATCTAATCTCATTTGATATTCTCAACAGCCCTGTGAGGTAGGTGCCATTCTTATCCCCATTTGACGGATAAAGAGACAGAGAATGAAAAAGGCTCAGTGACTTACCCAGGGTGGCACAGCTAGTGTCTGAGCAGGATTGGAAGTTAAGTTGTCAATACCTTGTCTTAGCACCTATTAAGATGCTAGAAGTTCCCAAGAAATGGAGAAGGGAGGTTTAGGGGAAACTCCTGAAAAGGGAGTCTGACATAAGAGAGATAGATGCTTGCTTCTTGTGTGGTCTCTCTGTTCACTGATGTGGTGCCACATATTAGTGTGCCCCCAAAATATGTCCCGTGGGGAACTGGATAGGCTCATGGCAAGAAGCAAAAGGCAGTCACAACTTACCCTTATGAGGACCAGACGGCTGGGGAATGTGTACCCTTGTATTACTGAATAAAAGTGGAACCAAGAACATCTAAGTGTGGGGTGTGTGTGTGTGTGGTGTTCTTTTCCTAGTAAGAGAAATCTGGTATTTTACTACTGAGCATATCTCAAATGGTGGAAAGACTGATCGATCACCTCACTCACCTTGGCAGAAGTTGGCATATAGAATTCCTGTAAGATGTCAGAAGGCACACATCCTCCCAGAGCAGCGGGGCCCTCTTCTGGCTAGGCCTTTTCCCCATCTCCTTGTCTGACCAAAGTCCAGGAGACCTTAGGCTCATCTAGTTGCAATCCAATTGAAAAGAACAGCAGCCACGGTCCTCCCACTTCCACCCCCTATGAAAGCTGGCCCAAGGCAGACACTGAAAGCTGCAAGAACTCCTCAGAACTTCTCAGTCTCCCCACTCTACCCCCTTGGCCGGGTCCCCCCAACCCAGGCTCAGGCAAGCCCTCCACAAAGATAGAACCAGGAGGGTCTCCCCAAGGAGCCTGGACCAGCAAGCAAGGCTAAGGCCTCCCCACAGTACATCTGCCTTCATGGTTGCCTTCCAGAAATCATGCCTTCTGTAGGCAGAAGACTCCCTACTGTGAGCCTGTTCTGTTCTATCCATTAGAATTGTCTCAGAGACACTGAGGCCTGGGAAAGACCTTCATTTAGGAAGGCCAAGGTCACCCATTGCATCCTAAGCCATCACCAGCTGCCTTGACTTATGTCTTGCCACTGGACTCTGATGACTTTGGAGAGAGTGAAGCTGAAGACTTTGCACAGTCCTGCCTCACTTGAATCCAATTCACGGGCAAGACAAGACCCGACTCCATGATGTCATTGGTCCACTTCTAGAATAAAGAATGAACAACCCTCCCCTCAGCTCATACCTAGGTTATAAGAACAGAAAAAGGAGTAGTGATCCAAAGAAACCCAATTCTATAAGGGTATGCCTCAAAGACCCCCGAAGCCTTGGGCTGGCTGTGCCTGGATATGAAAAGGTTAGGAAGGCCCTGAAGGCCTGTGCGAAAGCCTTGCTTTCTGGCCTTGGTTTGACCCTGTGCCTTTCCTCTACTCACTCAACTACACAAAAGAATGAGAGACGTAGGTTTTGAAGAGTAGGGAACCTGAGCTCCAGAGACGTTTGGTAGTTATTAGGCAAATAACTATCACCTGAGTTCCAAGGCTGGCGAGAGCTAATTGTTAAATTTTCAGTGTGAACATTTACACCTGGAAATAGGCTTTGTTGTTCTACAGTCATTTGTTCAGTCATGCCTGACTCTCCGTGAGCCCATTTGGGGTTTTCTTGGCAAACATGCTGGAGGGGTTTGCCATTTCCTTCTCCAGCTCATTTTATAGATGAGGAAACTGAGGCAAGCAGGGTGAAGTGACTTGCCAAGGGTCACACAGTTCGTATGTGTCTGAGGCTGGATTTGAACTCAGGTCTTCCTGACCTGTGTTCTATCTACTGAGCGCTAGGAAATAGGCAACCACTACAAATGAAGACTTGATTTATTGTTTTTGATTATCTGGACTTAAGAAAGTGGCAGAGAATGTTGATAATGCAGATTAAACCTGAAAGTGTATTAGCAGTTTTCACAGCCCTTAGAGCCAACTGTTAAATATTTTCCAGCAAACCCTGCCCCCCAGTTGAGCCTTCATATATTGAAATTGGGGAGTATTTAGAATGCTCCCCATAGACTAGATTCAGGTTTCTGAAAGAGGACCCTAAACTCTTAGCCCAGGAAGAGGAGTCCAATGAGAAGGTGGGAGAAAGGATTTGTTACTACTTGTCTTTCTGTGATAATTCATTAAATACCTTTCCTTTTAATGAACTGTGTCCTGTTGGGCAGTTGTGTTGAATTTGAAAAAAAATAAGGGCACTAACCAGAACCTAAGGATCGCAGTGGGCCTCATATCAACGTAGAAAACCACACATTGATATATTTCTTTTTTTATTGACATACCAACACGTTAAAATCTGTTAGGAACTATCTTTTCATCTGGTTCATTCCCTTACTTGGTGTGGGATCTTGGTCCCATACACTGGGCCCTCACTTTTCATTTAGTTGTTTCACTAAAAAAGAACATCCTGGCCCCAGGGATTATTACTGGGTTATAGGTGCCGATGAAGGATCCCACTCTCTCCTTCTTCCAACCAGGGGTACTTGTCAGCTGGCTGATTTCCTGAAAGGCTCATGCTCTGAGAGGAACATCTGATTATGGAATGGGTTCCAGGGAAGTGTATAAGAATAGGGGACAGGAATAGAGGAACAGTCTCAGAAACAGCAGTGGGGTTTTCCTGACACCCCTTAACTTCTGTATTATTTTCTTCCTGGAAAGGGGTGTCCTGACTTAGGGGGCTAAGGCCTATCTGCTGTACCTATTGGATTGTTCAGGGGACATACTATGTTGGATTGTTGATTCTGGCCTAAAAGTTGACCTGGGAACCCAAGATGGTCAAGGAAAATAGGCCCAGTGAAGTGAGACACACCCCTGAGTATATCTGGGGGAGTGTCACGAGGTGACCAGGAATGGAGATGGCACAAGATGAAAGGCCAGGGTGGGCCAAGGGTGGAGGGTTCTCCTTCAGGAGGCTTTCTGTGTCAGAAGGCCCCTTTACAGTTACTAGTGATGATCCTGGCAGACACTAGACAGGAGGGGAAGAGAAGGGTACCAAAGAACTAGCTAGTCCCCATGAAGGCAGGTGAACTCGCTAACCACCGAAAACTGCATTTCCATCCCTCCCCTGGGCCTCGACTAGGAATTGAGGGAAAACATGGTATAGCCTTGGAGCCCCTCCCTGGGAGGCAAAGCTTGAATGGGAAGAGTCCTCCTGGTGGTGGCAAGTCCTTCCTGCCCCTTCTTCAGGCTGGATGGCCAAGTTTCATGTGCCCCCTGGGTGGGGAGGGCCTGCCTGTCCACCCAGGTGTGGATCTTTCTTACCTTCACCCTCTGGGAGGGGAGGGCCTGCCTGCCCACCCAGGTGTGGATCTTTCTTACCTTTACCCTCTTGGTGGGGAGGGCCTGCCTGCCCACCCAGGTGTGGATCTTTCTTACCTTCACCCTCTTGGTGGGGAGGGCCTGCCTGCCCACCCAGGTGTAGATCTTTCTTACCTTCACCCTCTTGGTGGGGAGGGCCTGCGTGCCCACCCAGGTATACTCCTTGCATATGGCTCTGTTTGGATTCTGAATCAAAGGGAATTCTTTGAGATTAAAAACCAGCTTTGGATTTGTAAATCGTTCTTTAAATGCTATTGCTTAAACAATGCTTATCCATTTCATCTCTGAAACATCTCAACAGCTGAACAATTTATCAACTAGAACTCAACAGGAAAGGTTAAGCAAATGGGAGAAAAGAGACAGAAAGATTCCAAAGTGCTACAACTTGACAGAAGATAAACAGCCAGGTTGGGTTTTGTTTGTTAGTCTGTCTGTTGTTTTTGTTGTTGTTGTTGTTGTTGTTGTTAACCTTCAGACCCTAAGTGCAAGAAGAAACAGAGGCAGCTCGTGGCTTTAGGAACTGAACTGACTCCGGGGAGTATGAGAGGGCAGGAAGGCCGAAAATGATGGAAGGTGAGCTTTGTGAAGGTGGCCCTGGGCAGGGGGCAGTTGTTGGTGCCCGGCACTGGAAGGCTCACTGCTCACTAGGGCCAGGCCAGCTCTTTGCCCAGTTTTGCCCTACAAGTCACCAAGAAAGCAGCCACTTGGGCCCCCCAAACAAGAGGGAAGTGAGTGCTGCCAAGTGGGCGCTGGGCCACCCTTAGTCGGGATAGGCAAATGGAAATTCGTTGACCGTGTCCCCAGCCTCATTTTCGGTCTTCCTGTAGACCCAGTGCCAGTTGCAGCGACACTTGACGTCACATTTCTTGGAGTTGCACTTGGGGCAGGGGTAGAAGCAGCTAGGGCATTCTGCCTTGAAGCAGTCACACAGGTCTACACCATTACTAAGCAGCCTGCCTTTCCAGTCATATTTCCTCCTGTCTCTCCTCCCTCTGCCATCCCTTCTAGACAGGTCAGGCCCCTGGGCAGTGGGTGAGCTAGGGCTCCCACTGAAGAGGTCTAGGGGTTTTGGGGTGCTGGGACCCCAAGATCACGGTACTGGGCACTGCCTGAAAGAATTCAACTCAAATCTTCTTCAGCCAGAGGAAAAGTTTATTAGTGGTAAAACATATAGGCCAGGTGACACCCGTAAGGATGAGCAGGCATGAGAGGTTCTCCAGCCTTGTGGGCCTGAGATTCTCAGCCGGGTGATGCCCATAAAGATGAGCGGGCATGAGAGGTTCTCAGCCTTTTGAGCTGAGATTCTCAGCATCTAAATGAGGACCAAGGTGGATCTTAAATACTAAAGTAACTTTGGGTGGCCAGAGAAGGGGGTTGGGTAAAGGGTGTAGGTAACAATTCTAACTGGGGAGGTCGGGGAGATTGAATAGACAATG
The DNA here is from genome assembly GCF_003287225.1 of Phascolarctos cinereus. Classification (NCBI taxonomy): domain Eukaryota; kingdom Metazoa; phylum Chordata; class Mammalia; order Diprotodontia; family Phascolarctidae; genus Phascolarctos; species Phascolarctos cinereus. The sequence goes on from NW_027555378.1 coordinate 631,430, forward strand.
GGAATAGATAATGGAGGAACAGGAAGGCAGAACTTTGAAAGGCATCTGCACAAAATCAAGGTGGGGCTAGGACTTTCAAAAGGAGATAAAGGAAGGCCTTTCTGGGGCCTATAGACAAGAGCCAGATTCTATTCAGGGCAAGGGTTGAAGGTGCATCTGAATAAGATCTAAAGGTAAGCTAGGGCTTTCAAGGGAGATGAGGGTCTGGGGCCAGTGAGTCAGATTCCCTTTGGGGCAAAGGGTGAAGATCTTGGCTTGGGCCCCGCCCTCATCATTTCCCCCTCAAAAAAATCAGAATCAAATTCTTTTGGTGAAAGTGGTGAAGGTCTCTGCTTCTGAAACTGCTTCCTGCTGGCAAGGGGTGTAGAGCTGTCCCTGCCTCTCTGGGTCCCATTCGAGGGATCAAACTTTAAAACCTGGCTCATGCCAGGTTCAGTGGACTAGAGACCTGGGGTTGGTATACAGTCATCTGGAAGTTGATGGCTCCGACCCTAGAAGAAAGGAATCTGGCAAGAATATTTAGTAAACATGGACCAAACAAACACAAGAGAAGTATGATCAGTAGTGGAATGAGAATAGGGGCCAGTATAGGAAGAAGCCAGGACTCCCATGAAAAAGATTTTGGAGCACTAAAGTTATTGTGAATTTCTTGCATCCAACTAGCCCTTTCCAAAATATCAGCAGTACAGAATCCTATCTGCCCAGAGTTGTTATACGTGCAACAAAATGTGTTTGCTAAAGCACACACACACACCCACTGCAGGCAAGCAAGTAGTTTAGGGCTATTCTGTTGTCTAGAATTACTTTTGCTAAGGAATCCAGAGATTGCTGGATTTCCGGGGGACCATAGGCTGTCACGTTTGCCAACTGGTGAATAGTCTCTGAAAGGTTAAAGAGAATATGTTCATGCTGTAAGTTATACCAGGACAAAAGATACTGTGCTCCCTTTTTAAGAGACCAGAGGATATTTCCCCAAAATCCATGTTTTGCCTTTAAGTTAGAGGCTGTGGGCTGCTTGGCATTGAAAATGGAGAAGGGAGGTGCTAAAAATCTGAGGGTGCACACCCCGAAGTCTTTGTAGGGTGTCAAACATTGAGTGACCAAAACAGTAGTTCTGGGGTCTTGCCATCTGTTGGCACTTAGTTTCACCTTTTCCCCAAAATTCTTGTCACTAGTGGTGTCTGCACAGGTAGTGCAGGTCAAAATATTAGCAGAAACTCTTTGAAGCCCTCCCTCCACAGGGGTGTTAACTTGTCTAGTGGCCTTGCAGCTTGTCTCCCAAGTAAGGGAATATTCCCCTGTGGAGGAGCAAGGTGTAAATATACAAAGAGTAGCCCAGAGAGAAGTGACAAGCATAAATGGAGTGGCATAAACTTCAGAGAAAGTCGTGTTGGGGAGGGGGGCTTTGTGGAGATGAGTTACCGTGTGGGTATGAGTGTTCTAAAGAGCTTCCCAGTTTAAATAGGGAAATATTTCTCCACTTTTGGAGGCTAAATCCAAATTTAGAGGCTTCCTCAATTAGAATGACTATAGCAGCCACCACCAGGAAGCATGCAGGCTTTCCAGTGGCTCCTAAGGACTGAGTTAGGGGTGTGGAGGTCAATTTCAATTTAGATTTTAAAATCACAAAAGCCTGGTCTGGGCCCCACTCTTGAGGGAGTGATTCAGGACCCAGAGGACAGTCATAAAGAGGCTTAACACTCAAACTATTATCAGAGATCCAGAGTCTACAAAATCTATCCATGCCTAGAATAGTTTGAAATTGTTTGTTAGTGACTGGGACAGGGAATTCCTGGCCCAGAAACTTAACAGACTGGGATGCTATCTGAACTTTGTGCAAAGAGACCCTATAGCCTTGAGTTCCCAAGAAATTAAGCAGTCCTGAGGCAATGGACAAAGAAACCTCCTGGGTGGGGCTACAAATACGGTGAAGGGAAAATACTTTAGGGTCTTGGAGGTGAACAACAGCTGGGGTGGCAAAAGTATCCCAAATTGTCTCCCACACTTCCAGGGGAACGTGGGGAGGTCTGGCACACAGAGGGAAAAGGGAGATGGGAGGCTTAACTAGAGAAAATTGGTTCCCCAACTTCACCATCAGGTTCCTTCCCAACGAGGGGGCAGGGCAAGAGGAGAACACAGGAGAGGAGTGTTTAAACAACAGATTCTCAAACAGGCAGGGGGAGGGGTATGTCTGGAGACATCCCTCAGTTACCTCTGGAATGCCCGTGACCGGATGGGTCAAGGAGCGAATAGGGCCAGAGTAATTGGTTAAAGCAAAGAACTTAGCCATGATAAAGTGGGTAACCTTACCTCCAGCCTCGATTTCTGCCCAGGGCCTGGCGAGAGACATGGAGAAAGTGGGAGCATTGCCCGCACCCAGGCTCCCTTGTCCTCCCCAGTCTTGAGAAGACTGGAGCACAGGGTAGTGGGGGGCTGCTCTATCACTTCTCCTACCTCGGGGACAATCCTTCCTCCAATGTCCCTCCTGGGCACATCTTGGGCAAGGTCCTGGAGGTGTCTGTCTTGGGGGCTTCCTCCAAGGGGGCGCCCTGGAGGGGCACTCCTTGGACCAGTGAGCCTCCCAGTGGCTTCCCCTGCCCAAATCGCTGGGCTTCCTCCGAGAGGGTGCCCTGGAGGTAAACTCCTTGTACCAGTGACCCTCGTGGTGGCATCGAAAGTAGGTTTTCCCACTGCCCAAGTTGCCAGGAACACCCTTGGATCTTTCCCTGACCATGGCAGCAGCCAGGAATCGAGCATGTTCTTTTCTCTAGCCCTCTGCCTGCATTCTTTCTCCTCTGCTGCAAGTAGGTCCCTGTTGTTAAAGACTCCAAAGGCAATCTCCAGTAACTGAGCCTGAGGCGTTTGGGGTCCCATTGCCAATTTCTGTAGTTTCCTTCTACTATCTGGGGCAGATTGGTTAATGAAATACATGCTAAGGATTGCTGCCCCTTCTGTAGAGTCAGGATCTAAATTTGTATACTTTTTAATGCCTTCTCCTAGCCTATCTTGGAAAAGGGCAGGGTTTTCCTTTTCTTCCTGAGCAATTCCCTTAATCTTTTGAAAGTTTACCTGCTTTTGAAATGCTGTTTTCAGGCCTTCTAACAGGCAAATTATCATGTAGTCTCTCTTTCCCCTACCCTCAGTCTTCTGATAATCCCACCCCGGATCACTAGCAGGAACAGCAGCTGTTCCTGGGGGATATTTTGTGGGGTCATTGCTAGCCAAACGGTCCCCAAGATTTTGGGCTTGTTCCCAGATTGTCTTCCTCTCCTCAGGGGTAAAACAGGTGGAGAAGAGGACATGCAAATTACCCCAAGAAAGTTCGAATTGTAGGGACACATCCCTGAAGCCCTCAGTAAATTTAGTGGGATCTTCAGAGTATTGACCTAGCCTTTCCTTAATCTGGGTGAGGTCTGAAATGGAGAATGGAACATGCGCCCTAAGTGTCCCATTATGAGAGGCAGGTACTTCCCTTAAAGGGAAAAGCCCTGAAGGCCCTGAGGGAGCAGGGGCTTGTGGGGGAGGGAGGGAGGAAGTCCCACTTCTCGTGAGTGACGGACTGGAAAGTGCAGGCTGAACTCGCAAGGCTGAGGAATCCGGCTGGAAAGGGGGAAGATTACCTGACACAGGAGGAGGGGAAGGGATCAGGGGAGAAGATGCCACGGCGATACCCTTGTCTGGAGCCTGAGGAGGGTTCCCGTCCGAAGGAGAGGTCTGGGGCGGAGGCACCGAGTTGAGAACCTCGTCCGGAGCTTGAGCTGGGGTCTCTCTGGAAGTAGACACTGGGGTGAGGCCCGTGCTCAAGGCCTGAGTAGAAGTAGCCTCTAGAGCAGGGGCCTGGGGAGGAAATGGAGGGACCAGAGGAGCAGAAGGGAGGGTCTGGGGAGAATGAGGAACAGCCAGAGAGGTCAGAGGAGAATGGGGTGGAGATAGGTGCTAGGGAGGTGGTGCCCACTGAGGTTGGGAAGAGGGGGATGCCGTAACCCTAGGAGCCATAAGAGGATAGTCAAAAAGGTCTATTTGGTCCCCACTCACCACTAATGGGGTGGCTCTAGCTACGAGCACCTTACAATCCTTTCTGAGAATGTGATCTCTAGAAAGCTCAACAAAAGCCATTAAGTAAGAAATCTCCACCCATTTTCTTTCTCTGCAACAATATTTTTCTAACTCTGAATAATTTTCTTTCTCTGTGTTTACTTTCTCTTGTTTAGGTATCAAAATCATATTTTGGCTATAAAAAGACTTTGGTAGGACTCCTTTAACTATTGTTTCAAATAGTTTATATAGTATTGGGATGAACTGTTCCTTAAATGTTTACTGGAATTCACTTATAAAGCCATGTGATCCTCAGGATTTGGTCTCAGGGAACTCATTTATGCCTTGTTCAATTTCTTTTTTTAAGATGGGATTGTTTACGTATTCTATTTCCTCTTCTGTTAACATGTGCAGTTCATATTTTTGTAAATACCCTTTTCACTTTGATTTTAAGTTTATTTGGCATATGATTGTACAAAATACTCCTAATAATTGCTTGTATTTCATCTTTATTGAATACACACTCATTATTCATTTTCAAGACTGGTCATTTGCTTTTCCTCTTTTGTTTAATCAAATCACCAATGGTTTATGTATTTTATTAGTGTTTTCATAAAACAAATCCTGCTTTTATTTATTAATTTATCTTTTTAACTTTCAATTTTCTTAGTCTCACCTTTGATTTTCAGCATTTCCATTTTGATATTTAATTGGAGGTTTTTAATTTCTTCTTTTTCTAGTTTTTTTTTAAATTCTTGCCAAATTCCTTGATCTGCTTTTTCTTTCTTTGACTAATGTAAGCATTTAGAGAAAGACAATTTCCATAAGTACTGCTTTGGTTGCATCCTACTATTTTGGGTGTGTTGTCTCATCATTGGCATTCTCTTTAAAGAAATCATTGATCATTTTCTATGATTTGTTCTTTGACCTATTCATTCTTTAAGGTGAGATTATTTAGATTTCAGTTAATTTTTAATCTGTTTCCACACTCTTTGTTCAATGTCGTTTTTATCAACTGTGGTCTGTAGGGCTGCATTTAAGATTTCTGATGTCCACTTGGAGCCCGCATCTTCATATGTTTCAGGGGTTGACATCCATAAGTTGGCAACTATAGGAGTAGTCAGAAAGACTTGGCTGGGGCTCTTAGAAGACATATGAGTTGATAATTGAGAGAAAACAGCATAGCATAAATCCTTGCTTTAAGGCACATAGAAATGATTCAGTTTCCCAGCCATGCAGGGCTAGGTTCAAACAATACAATAAAGTTTTTCTCATAATTCACAAATTGCATAATAACATTAAGTAAGGTACAGATTAAACTACTCAGAAGGCTCGTAATAGATTAGTTTTGAGAAGGGAAATTTACACATCACCAAGGTAACCAAGAAAAGTTAAACATGAACCATACAAATCAACACATTCATTGTTGCCAATGTTAACTAATGTTAAGTTTTTTGTATTTCAGTAACCTATTTCCAGTGTCCATTTAAGCATCACCTGTTGAATCCCAGATGCCTCATGTAGTTGTCTGGTCCCCAAATATCCTTTCTTTGACAATAGGTTTTATTTTTAGGACAGTTCTAAAAGAGAGTTCTGCTTCTCTGGTTCAGATCTAGAAGTTCCCAGATAATTCTGACTCAATATAAATTAGTATAATCACTTTGGTTTTCCATTTTTGAAATTTCAGAAAATTTCCATTTATATATCATCTGCTCTTTCTATCCTTACCTAAATTCTGTACCCGTTATATGGATCTTTTAAAATGTGAGGGTTCAACCGTAAAATGAACTCTTCTGCCTTTTAAAATTGTGAGACAAATTTTAATAAAGGAGAAATAATTTCACTTACTTTTACCATTATCCTATATAATTAGACATCTTGCCTTATTACTTGGTCAAATCATTTTCTCCTTAGGAGGATATCATCCCTATATTATTATTATTTGGCCATGAAAGTAAGTTAAAATTGCAAGCTATTCATTCTTGCATCCTATTATAGTAATGAAGGGATCTTCCAATATCCATCTATTATTTAGTTGAGTTAGTATTATACTTACAGAACTTCTTCATTATAGAAATTTGCTATAAAAGGGAAAAGAGGGATTATCCCATATGTCATGACAGAAGAAAAAATCAACTTCCTTATCTCTGCTTGATTCCAGGCATGAGTCATGTCTGACAGCCAATCATGTAGTCACTAGATGTGAAAAGCAGGGTTTAAGGTTAATTACATGGGGAATTTTCCTTTTAAGAAAGGAAATAGCACAATTGGGAAATAGAGTCAGAAACATCCTACCTATGCTGTACCCAGGATTGTCCTCAAAACTCTGCCCAGGCACAGACATCTACCTTTAGGAGTTCTCAGCCTGCAGCACATGTCATTCTGCTATTGGAGTCATGATAATTCAGAAAACTATTCCTGTAATAAAAGCTCCAAACAATAGTAAATTGTAGTCCCATAAAGTCTTGAATAGCAAGTTCCAATAATCATAGCTTCAGATGAGTTCAGCTCTTCAAGGCTCACACATCATAGATAATAAGCATTTAATCTCACATTAGTAACAGTCAGAGATCGATCATAGAAAAATACTACTGCTCTCATGATCCCTTTAAACAATGGGAACATCTTAAATTGAGTCTTAAGCAATTTGCCTAATTTTCTATACATTTTCTAATTCCAGATTAAAATAATATTAGATTTCCCATTAAGATTACACAAAAGAGCTCATAAGTTGCTACTCTTCACTAACATAACGGTTTGTACTGGAATCCCATTCCTTAAACAAAACAGAGGTTCCTAACTTTAACCTCACAGGTTGATGGATTTATGTCCTTGTTTCACAGGCTTGCTTATTCTTCTCAATACTCACTCTGGAAGAATGAGACACTTCAGGAATTGAAATCTTATACATATCATAAGTTCAGACAGTAACTTAACTCTTGCACACAAGAGCTTTTTTTTTCTTTTTGCAAGGATTTTCCTTTGCTGAGTAGGAATTCTACAACACAGAAAACATTTGCACAGAGTTGATAAGAATTTTAGGTGAAACTTCCTCTCAAATATAGACAAAACTTGGAAGTTTATTCTGGCCCATTCATCCTCCCCTATATTTTTGGGTACAATTTTTAATCTAACATCTAGATTATAAGAGGAATTGCTGTTACAACAACATAGATGATACAACTGTTTAAGAAATTATACAATTTAGAAAAGTAATAATGCTCTTAACATTATCATGTATTTAAAACTTGAAACAACTCATTATCAGTTTAGGCAAATGCACTTCCAAATCACTTTGCACAGAGAAGCATATGTCTCATCATTAATAAGTTGAAACTACAACTCTAAACCACCTTATATATTTTCACAATAGCCAAGATTTCAAATGGAAAATCTGCTATCATGGTAAATATAAGTATTATTTTTTTTTACATTTATAACCAAATATAACTCGTTAATATATATATAACAGTTAATATAACAGTTAATATAAATTTAACAGTTTTCAAATCATCTAAATTTATCACATCTTTTTAAAAGGCCCAATTCATATGCAACAAAATCCATATTAAAAATTGCTTTAATACCATTTCTACTTCACAATGGTCTCTCAAATTTCACAATCTAAGAGAGTTTTAGAAATAAAATACAATGTAGAAATGCAGTAATAGCACAAACAATAAATTTCAGATGACATCTATTGCATTTTCATATTATCACATATAGAAATTATAGATCTTATTACTTTTGGTATTTAAAACCCACTTCAAAGTTATCAAATATGGAACAATTATATTAAACTAGAGAGATAGTAACAATGTTGTGTCTAACATATGACAGTCATTGTATTAAGCACTTTACACTCATTATATCTTTTTGATCCCATAACAATAACCATTACTATTTTTCCCTTTACATATCAGGATATGGTGCAAACAGAGATAAACCAGCTTTCCATCTATTTTGAAACTGAACAGAGAAGTGTGGGGCTTATCAAGAGCAGAGGCTGGCTGGCTTCTGACCTCACTAGGCACTGCCAGGGGCACCCAGATTCTCACAGGCAGCAGCTGGGTGCTGGGGGTGTGGCAGTGGGCACTGCCTAGGGTTGGGGTGGCTGATGCCAGGGCCTTCCCAGTAGTGATTATTCTTGGTGGCAGGGCTGAGGAGCATTAGCTATAGGCATAACCCATTTACCTTTCCCCTCCCCCACTGCTGTAGAATTTATTGAGCTTGCAGTGGTTTGCAGCTGCTGGTGGGCAGAATGTATAGAACCTGGGTGATAATTCCAGGCTTTGCCTAGAGGGGCAGGCTGCAGGGTGTTCATGGCCACATGGTTGTGCTGCCTTCTGGTGCATATTAGTTTAGTATTGATAGTACATTATTGTCTATGATACCTTTTAGGAAGATATAGTTTCCCTGCTTATCTCTTTGAGTTAAGTCTGTTTCACCTTTTGCTTTGTCTGGGATCATGATGGCTACTCTTGCCTTTTATACTTCAGCTAAAGCCCAAGTGTGTGTGTGTGTGTGTGTGTGTGTGTGTGTGTGTGTGTGTGTGTGTGTGTGTTCACACTGCTGTTTTCAGAATTAGTTCTGGGTGTTTGAAAGTTTTTGGTGGTTTGGTGTCTACTTTCCTGGTCTGTGCTCTGGTCCTAACCCAGGAAGAACCCCTGATTCCTAGGGACTGCAATTGGTACTGCTCCTCCAGGTCCCTGCTCCCTCTTGCCAGAAAGTGCTCCTCTGTGCCCTTGAACTGTGACCCAGAAGTCTCTATAGGTAATGGAGTGTTCAAACTGCTTCCAATCTTGCATCTAGTCCTAGCACAGGGATCCTCTATAATCTCTTTCTTACCAATTGCTAAGTCCCATTATTATCTCTGGCTTGGGAACTCCAAGCTGCTGCTGTCTGTTAAAATTAGCTATCTGAAATAGAAAATCATTCTGACATACAAAGTTACCAAGTAAATAAATAATGATTCCATAGAAATTGTTGACAGGTTCCCCTAAGTCAAGCCAACTAATTCCTCAGTAATTAGTGACAAAGGAATGATTTCTAGGGCTAATTTTTATACAAGAAAAGAGAACTTAATTACAACAGTCTTAGCAAACTTGCTTTGAATGTAATTCAGTTGGATAAGGAAGGTCATCTGAGTGGTTTGCTTCTCCCAGGCTTTCTTAACCGAAATTCATTCTGTTAGCCACATTTAACTATCAAAGTGAGATTACTCCAGAAGGCCTTACCCACAGCTGAAGCACTTTGTAATCCGAAAGCTTCCTTTCAAGGGGTTTGAACTTAGTTTGAACTGAGACTGGGAAAAAGGAACTTGTGGTTTGTAGTTAGCAGTCATCCCTCATCCCCCATCCTCCAGTTGCCAGAAAGGGAAAACCAACCATATAAGATGACATGCTCAACTTATACTTAACCTCTAGCTAAGGAAAAATAAGTGATCTTATTCACTAAGTCTAAAGAACTTAATCTTTTGCTATTACAGGTGGAGCTGTGAACTGATTTAGCCATTCTGTAGAACAATGTGGAACTATGGCCAAAGGTTTATAAAACCCTGCATGCCCTTTGACTTAGCAATATCACTAATAGGTCTCTATCCAAACAGAAATAAAAAACAAAAAGGAAAAGGACCTATATGTACAAAATATTTAGAGCTGCTCTTTTCTGGTGGCAAAGATTGGAAATTGAGGGGATTTCCATCAATTGGAAAATGGCTGAACAAATTGTGGTATGTGATTATGATGGAATACTATTGTTTTATCAGAAATGAGGAGCAGGGTGCTCTCAGAAAAACCTGGAAAGACTTACTTGATCTAATGCAAAGTGAAATGTACTATGTAGAAAGTAACAGCAGTATTGTAAGATGATCAACTGTGAATGACTTAGCTATTCTCGGCAATACAATGATCCAAGACAACTCTGAAGGACTTATGATGAAAAATGTGATGCATCCCATGAGACTTCCACCTGCAAGGGTTTCAGTTGGATAAGCCAGCTGGAGCACAAGAGAATAGTCAGGTACTGTTGTCTGGGGTTCTGTTGGGGGTGGGGCAGGTAAAACGAACCCAGTAGGGCCCGTGTCGGGGGAGGGGGGAAGGAGGGGTTAGCTGAACCAACGGATGGGCAGACCGTGAGGGCGGCTCCTGGAGTCTCAGCGGGGGACCTGTGTGGAGGGGTGTGGAGCCGCCTCGCCAGGCGGCCAGGTGGGCTCAGACCTCACAAGGGCCATCGCTGACTTCACCGACCATTAACTCTGCTCCGCCCATGGTTGCCTGAGTATCTCTGGTGGCCCAGAGTTCAAATCCGGCGGGGTGTGAGATTGCAGGAGAGCAGCTGAACGCCCACCCGAGGATCGGGGGACGTTAGGGGCCACACTGCACCTGCCTGAAGACCTCGAAGTTAACTCTGATATAGTTTAATGGTCCCCAAGTGGTATTGATCTGACGATTGTTTTCACCCCTTTAGTTTCTGAGGGCAGCCAGTCGGCTGCAGCGGGGAACACCTCTGATCGGGAGGAAGCTGCAGACAGCCCCAGGGGCTTCACTGCAGGCTTTCAAGTCAGATCACTGGCTAGCAGGACGAACTTCTTGTTTGGGAGTGGCCTTGAGGGAAAGCATTGGACTCGCAAGTTCCTTTTTGTTTGTTGGTTATGTTTTTCTCCTGGAATGGGTGATTGAGGGGGAGGTCGGCATGGAGGAGTAGCTCAGAATGGACTTCGAAGGTCTTGTGAGTTGGAGGGCTAAAGCAGACCTTAGGGGTCGTCTGATCCAACCTCTTCATTTTTAAGATAGTGTAAATGAGGACAAGATGAGGTCAGGGACATGGCCAAGGGTACAGAGCCAGTAAGTACCTCAAGCAGGCCCTGAGCCCAGGTTTCTCTTGCTTGACACCTTAGTTGGCTTATATGTTGACATCTGTCTCCTTTGACATCCAAGTTTCATAGGCAGAAGATCCCTCAGAAAGCACTCCCAAGAAACAGCTTCCTGCCTCAACTGGGATTTGTGTGCAATGGACTTTTCCCATGAACCATCCAGATTGTCTTGGGCTGGAAATTTGTTTCACTCTTTCTTTTAGTGGGTTTTGCTGCTGCAGAATTGTTTTAGAGTAATATTTTCAGGTGTTTGGAGATTTGGGGGAGACCTCAAACAAGTCACTGCTTTTACTCCTCCATCTTGACTCCACTCCCAGTCCCATAATTTCTTACAACATGGTAGCAGTATTCCATGAATTTTTATTTATTCATTTATTTATTTTACACAATTATGGTTAAGTGACTTGCTCAAGGTCACACAGCTAGTAACTCTCAAGTGTTTGGCTTGAGGCCAGATTTGAACTGAGGTCCTCCTGACTTCAGGGCCAGTCCTCTATCCACTGCATAACCTAGCTGCCCTGCAGTATTCCATTATTCATGTTGCATACCTTCTTTAGCAATCACTTCCCAGCTGATGAACATCTACTTTGTTTCCAATTCATAGCTGTCACAAAAAGTACCATCATTAATATTTTGGAGTATGTGGTGACTTTTTTCCTTATTAATGGCTTTCTTGGGGTGTAAACCCAGTAATGGAGTGTTCCTTGTAAAACCAAAAACATTTTGTTACTTCCTATGAATAATTCCAAATTACTTTCCAAAATGATTTGTCCATTTCACAGCTCCTCTAACAATGTATTTGTGTGCCTATATTCTCATACCCTCTACAACATTGACTTTTCATTTTTTTTCCTTTTAATTATGTTACAAAAGAATACACACAGGAAAAATACAAGAAATATAAGAGTTTTTTTTAAAGTATACCTCCATCTACACTCAGAGTCCATCAGTCCTCTTTCTGGAAATGGATAGCATCTTTTCCCCAGGATCCTTTAGAGATGTCTTGGACCATCGTCTTGATTAGGGTAGCTAAGTCTTTCACAGTTGATCATCTTTACAATATTACTGTTTCTGTATACATTTTTCTCCTGACTCTGCTCACTTTGCTATGCATCAGGCCATTTATATTTCCCCCAGGTTTTTCTGAAGCCATCCTGTTGATCATTTCATATTGCACATTAGTATTCCATCACACTCATATAGCCCAACTTTTGTTATCATTCCAGATTTGAAGGTGATTCCCTTGTTTACTAATTCTTTGTGACCACAAAAAGAGCTGTTGTAAATATTTTCATACACATAGGTTCTTGTCCCCTTTTTTAAAATCTCTTTGGGATACAGACCTAGTAATGGTATTGCTGGATCAAAGTGTATGTACAATTTTATAGCCCTTGGGGTGTAGCTCCAAAAGATTCTCCAGAATGATTGGAGTAGTTTACAACTCAGAAAACAGTGAATTAGTTTCCAAGTTTTCCACATCCCTTCTACCATTTGTCACCTTCTTTTTCTGTCAAATTAAGCAATTTGATACATGTAAGGTAGTATCTCAGAGTTATTTTTCACTTGTATTTCTCTTATCAAGTGATTCAGAGCACTTTTCAAGTGATTACTTTTTAAATTTTTTTTTTTGTTAATTTTGAATTTAAATACAAAAAGACAAGAAAGGAACATTTCCATGTACATACCACAGCATAAAAAGAAGATTCAATATAAAACCATGACATTCCATGTCACAATGTTTATGGTTTTGAAAAACTATGTAATAAACACTTTATATCATTTTAAAAACTTCCTGCTATTTTGTGTTAACTTTTAAATTTTCTTTTCTTTGCCTCCCCACCCTACCCTACAGAAGGCTACTGTTAGATATATACATATATGTATATACATATATGTATATACATATACATATATATATATATGTATATACATATTTTTTCTCTCCCTCCCCACCCTACCCTACAGAAGTCTGGTATTAGACATGTTTATATATATATTATATATATATATATATATATATATATATATATATATATATATATATATATATATATATATATATGTATATATATGCAAAACTATACTATGTGTACTTCTATTTATCAGTCATTTCTCTGGATATAGATAGCATCTTACTTCATAGGCCCTTTGTAGTTGATTTGAGTATTTCTCTTCTTCTTCTTCTTCTTCTTGGCAATTGGCATTAAGTGACTTGCCCAGGGTCACACAGCTAGTAAGTGTTGAGTTTTTGGTCTGAGGCCCGATTTGAACTCAGGTCGTCCTGACTTCAGGGTCGGTACTCTATCCACTGTGCCACCTAGCTGCCCCTTGAGTATTTCTAATACTCAAAAATGACTTAGTCATTCAAAGTTGTTCTTAGAACAATATGGTTGTTACTGTGCACAATATTTTCTTGGTGGTGCTTATTTGATTCTTCATTATTTTATGCAAGTCTTTCCATCTTTTTCCAAAATTAACCAGCTTATCATTACTTATAGAACAGCAGCATTTCTTCACAATCATTTACCACAACTTATTCAGCGACTCCCCAATTGACAGGCATCCCTCTGGTTTCCAGTTCTTTGCTATCACAAGGAGAGCAGCTATAAATATTTTACAACATCAAAGTTCTTTCTTTTTTCCCTAATCATCTTGGGAAACAGTGGCATTGCTGGGCCGAAGAGTATACATGCTTTTATACTTCTTTGGGTGAAGTTCCAAATTGTTTTCCAGAATGGTTGGAGTAGTTCACAACTGTGCCAAGTGTGCATTCATTTCTTAATTTTTTTTTACATGCCCTCCAACCTTTGTCATTTTCCTTTTTTGCTGTTAAGGAGCTTGTGTTTTTTTTTTGGGGGGGTTGGGTTGGGAAATGGGGTTAAGTGACTTGCCCAATGTCACACAGCTAGTATGTGTTATGTGTCTGAGGCCAGATTTGAATTCAGGTCCTCCTGAATCCCGGGCTGGTGCTCTATTCACTGCGCCACCTAGCTGCCCCCATTTTCCTTTTCTACCATATTAGCAATCTGAAAGGTGTGAGGTGGTAGCACAGAGTTGGTTTCATTTGCATTTCCCCAATTAGTAGTGATGTAGAGCATTTTTATGTGATTATTGATAGCTTTGATTTCTTTTTCTGAAAACTGCCTGTTCAAATTATTTGGCCATTTATCAATAGAATGATTCATATTTTTTATAAATTTAGCTCAGCTTCTTATATATTTTAAACACAACATCTTTCCCAGAGAAACTTGCTGTCATTTTTTTTTGCCAATTTCTTCTAATTTTGTGTATTAGGGTTTTTTTTTGTACAAAAGCTTTAATTTCATGTGATCAAAATAATTTCCCATGATCCTCTCTATCTCTTGTTTGGTTATAATGTCTTCCCTTACCTGTAGATCTGACAGATACATTTTTCCTTGTTTCCCTGATTTACTAATGATGCCACTGTTTATGTCAAAATTTTGTATCCATTTTGACCTTATTTTGGTATATAATGTGACCTGTTGATCTCTGCTTAGTTCTGCCAAACTGCTTTCCAGTTTTCCCAGGAATTTTTGTGAAATGATGAGTTCTTACTTTCAAAGCTTGGATCTTTTGTTTACCAAACACTAGATTGCTGCGATCATTTCCTGCTGTGTGTAGTGTACCTAATGTATCCCACTGTTCCACCCCTTTATACTTTAGCATCAGATTGGCTTCATGATCAGTACTTTTTATTGTACTTTGAAATCTAGTACTACTTCACTGCATTCCTTAACATTTTTATTTGGCAGATTCCCTTCATGTTCTTTACCATATGTCCTTCCATATGAATTTGGTTATTTTTTCCTAATTCTATAAAGTAAGTCTTTGACGATTCAATTGTTATGGCACTGAATGAGTAAATCAATTTGGCTAGGAATTGTCATTATTATTGACTCAGCCTGCTGATGAGAAATTAATATTCTTCTTTCTTTAGATCTTATTTGCATACAGAGATATTTGTAATTGTTTTCATGTAGTCCATGGATTGGTTTGGCAGTGAGACTTAAGTATTTTATATTGTTTGCAGGTATTTACCTGGAATTTCTCTTTCTATTTCCTCCTGGTCTTAGTGGTAGTATGTAGAAATGCTGATGACTTACATGAGTTTATTTTGTATCCTGAAACTTTGCTAAAGTTATTAATTTTTCTACAAGTTTTTCTTTTTATTTGATTCTCTAGTGTTCTAAGTATACCATAATATTGTCTGGAAAGAATGATATTTGTTTCCTCATTACCTATTTTTATTCTTCCAATTTCTTTTCTTGTCTTCTTGCTATAGCTAGGATTTCTAGCAATATTGAATGCTTGTTGTGACAATGGACAACCTTGCTTCATTCCGTTCTAATTTGGAAGTCTTAGATTATTATCATTACAGATATTGCTTGCTCTTCATTTAAAAATGATATTACTATCATTTTAGGAAGAGTTCTCTTGATTTGTCTTTCTAGTATTTTCAATAAGAATGGTTTTATTTTGTCAAAAGTTTTTTTCTGCATCTTTTGAGATAATCACATATTTTGTTTTATTATTAATATAATCAATTATGCTGATTTCAACATTGAAACATGCATTCTTAGTATAAATCCCACTTGTCATAGAGTATGATCTTTGTGATATACTACTATAATTTCCTTCTAGGGCTTTATTTCAAATGTTTCACTACTATTTGTTAACAAATTTCCTTAAGGAAATTGGTCTACAATTTTCTTTCTTTTTTTTGTTCTCCGTTGTTTAGGAATTACAACCATATTTTTTGTTGTAAAAGGAAATTGACAGGACTCTTTCTTTACCTATTTTTCAAAGAGTTTTATAGTATTAAATAAGTTGTTCCTTAAATGTCGGGTAGAATTCAATAATAAATCCATCTGGTTCTTGTGATTTTGTTTAAATGAACTCATTTATGCCTTGTTCAATTTCTTTATTTCAGATCGGGTTATTTAAGGATCATATTTTCTCTCTTGTTTAAGTGCGCTATATATATATGTATATATACACACATGTATATGTATATAAGTATATATGTATATGTATATACATTTGTAAATATTTATCCGTTTCACTTAGATTTTCAGTTTACCTGGCATATGATTATGCAAAACACCTCCTAATAATTATTTAATTTCATCCTCATTGGTTATGCATTCACTCTTTTCATTTCTAAGACAGGTAATTTGGTTTCCTTCCTTTTTTAATCAAATAACCAATAATCTATTTCATAGCGTTTTTTTCATAAAACCAACTCTTAGTTTTATTAGTTTAATTTTTTTAAATTTCAGTGTTATTAATCTCACCTTTGATTTTCAGGTTTACCATTTTGATATTTATTTGAGATCTTTAATTTCTTCTTTTTCTAGTTTTTTTTAACTCAGGACCAATTCCTTGATTCCTTCTCTTTTATTGATTTAAGCATTTAGAGAAAGACAATTTCCTTCAGTAGTTGGTTGCATCACACTATTTTGGTATGTTGTCTCATAGTCGACATTCTCTGATGAAGTTAATGTTTTCTGATTTGTTTTTGAACCACTCATTCTTCAGGATTAGATTATTTAGTTTTCATTAATTTGGAATCTCTTTCCACACCCTTTATTGAATGTTTTTTTATCACACTGTGGTCTATAATGTGCATTTAAGATTTCTGTTTTTGTCCATTTCTATAAGTTTTAATGCCTTAATAAATAGTGGGTTTCTGTGAAGGTCCCATGTACAGACAAGAAAAAGTATATTCCTTTCTATTTCCATTCAGTTTTCTTCAGAAGTATGTAATATCTAATTTTCTAAATATTATTCATCTTCTTAACTCCTTTCTTATTTTTTATGCTAGATTTGCCTAACTCTGGGATGGGAAATTGGAGTCACCCAGTAGTTTGTATGACTATTCTCTGTAAGTCTTCTAACTTTTCTGTTAAGAAGTTGGATGCTCTGCCATTTGGTGCATATTTGTTTAGTATTGCATTATATATTTTTTAAGATACCTCTAGCAAGCTGTAGTTTCCTTGCTTATTTTGAATTAGGTCTTTTTGCTTTTACTCTGTCTGAGATCATGATGTTACCCCTTTTCTGCATCTTGATCTTCCTTGTCCCCACTGCAGCTTTTCATTGTCAGGATTTTTCTTTGCTCATTTTCCCACCTTATTGTTTGATTTATATTATATTAATGTTGGTTTCTGTCAAGTTGGGACAGTTGGGGAACTGCAATATCTCATGCTTCAGCCTTTTTCATGCTACTACTTTTAGAGTTTGTTCTGGGGTTTGGAATTTTTCAGTGGTTGCAAGGAAATGTGATATTGGGGTAGTGTGGTCACTGCTCTCGTGTCTGTGCTATGACTCTTACCCAGGAATATCCCTTGGAACTACAATCAGTACAGCTACTCAGGTCCCTGCTCCCTTGTGACAGAAGCAATAATGTTCCTCAGCTTCCCTTATTGTGACTGAAAACAGTACTATTCCTCATGGTCCCTACTCCCTCTTGTCTGAAAGTGCTCCTTTGCATTCTTGAACTGTGGCACAGAAGTCTGTAAGCAAGAGTTGCCAAACAGATTCCAGTCCTGCATCCAGTGCTAGTATATCCCTTGTAATATCTTTCTGATGAATTTCTTCAAGATCTCTTTACTATCTCTGGCTTGAGAGCTCCTGAAGCATCTTTTGCTTCTGCTGCCACCACCCAATCCTCCCAATGGTGTTTCATCCACATGGACTCCAGGCCAGCCTCTCCCTCTGTGCTATAAATCTCTCCTTCCAACCTCTTAAGTTGTCTTGGACTAGAAGGATACCCCACCCTGACCTTTTGTTGCTCGCCAATCAAGAATTTGATTTCAGCCTCTTTTTAAAGTTGTTTGGAGGAGAATGTTGAGAGCTTGCCTTAGTGCTTCTCTACTCTGTCATCTAGCTAATAACTTCTTGAATTGCCTTAGTGATCATTTGTTCCTTCATGAAGTACAAGAATCACCAAAGGTATATGGGCATTTTCCCTAACTTTGAACATTTTCATTGGATCCCCCATACTTTGAATGCTTTCACTCTTTTCCCACTTAATATTATTTTATTTTTTCCAATTACATGTAAAGAGAGTTTTCAACATTCACTTTTATAAGATTTTGAGTTCCAAATTTTTTCTCCCTCCTTCCCCCTATCCCTTCTGCAAGATGGCATCAATTTGATGTAGGTTATATGTATACAATCATGTTAAACACATTTCCACATAGTCATTGTAAAGAAGAATTAGGGCCAAAGGAAAAACCAATAAAAGAAAAAAAATAAAACAAAAAAGAAAGAAAATAGTATGCTTCAAACTACATTCAAACTGAATAATTCTTTCTCTGTATAGAATTTTACATCATGAGTCTTTTGCAATTGTCTTAATTGTTGTGTTGCTGAGAAGAGCTAAGTCTATCAAAGTTGATAATCGCACAATGTGTTGTTACTGTGTACAATGTTTTCCTGGTTCTACTCACTTTCACTCCATCAGTTCATGTAAGTCTTTCCAGGTTTTCTGAAATCTGACTCTCATCATTTCTTACAGAAAAATTATATTCTATTACATTCATATGAACAACTTGTTCAGTCATTCCCCAATTGATGATCATCTCCCCAATTGCTAATTCTTGACCACCAAAAATGAGCTGCCATAAATATTTTTTTGTACATGTAGGTGTTTTTCCATTTTTTGTGATCTCTTTAGGATACAGACTAGTAGTGGTATTGCTGGATCAAAAAGTATGCACAGGTTTATAGCCCTTTGGGCATAGTACCAAATTGCTGTCCAGAATAGTTGGACCAGTGCTTTCCCTCTTCTTCTCCCCTTCTTGGCTTCCCTGGCATCCTTCAAATCTCAGATAATCCCATCTTCTACAGTAAGCCTTGCTAGATCTCCCTCAAATTCTATTCCCTTCTTACTGTTTATTACTTCCACTTCATCCTGTGCATAGCATGGTTCTTCATAGTTCCTTGCATATTGTCTTACCCATTACACTTAGTTACTTGAATGTAGAGACTGCCTTTTGCCTTTCTTTGTATTCCCAACCTTTATTTAGCTCAGTTCCTGGCATATAATAGGACCTTAAGAGATGTTTATTGACTGACTTTCTGGATCTGATTCTCATTAACAGGGAGGAACTGGTTCCTGGAATGCAAATATGGGAATGCTGGAGAAATGACCAGTCATCCTTGAGTTTGTCATAAAGGAGAAGCAATTTGAGCATAGCAGAGCTTGAGGCAGTAGAGAGGCAACCCTCCTCACAGTTCAAGAGCAGAAGAGTGCTGGTTGCTCACAGACCAGAGCACAGACCAGAAGAGTCGTAAACACCTCTCCTTAGATCATACTACCTTGGAAGAACTGAAAATTTACAGGTCCCTAGAGTAACTCTGGAAACAGCTGCATAAAACCCCTGAAACTTGGGACAGCACACCCTCCACACTGGAAGCAGAGCCCTACCTTAACAAAGAGTTAAAAGTCAAGGAATAGGCTGGAAAATGAGCAAAGAACAGAAAAATCTCAGACTGTAGATCTTACTTTGGTGACAAAAAGATCAAAACATGGAACCAGAAGAAGACAACAAAGTTAAAGATTCTACATCCAAAGACTCCAAGAAAAATATAAATTTGTCTCAGGCCGTGGAAACTCAAAAAGGATTTTGAAAATCAAATAAGAGAAATAGAGGAAAAATTGAGAAGAAAAATGAGAGTTATGCAAGGAAATAAAAAAACAAATCAACAGTTTGCAAAAGGAGACCCAAAAAAATACTGAAAGAGTAACACCTTAAAAAATAGAGTACCAAATGGCAAAAGAGGTCAAAAAGCCAATGAGGAGAAGAATGCCTTAAGAAGCAGAATTTCCAGTGGAAAATGCCTTAAAAATTAGAATGCAACAAATACAAGCTAATGACTGTGAGAAATGAAGAAATTATAAAACAAAACCAAAAGAATGATAAAAAAGATGACAATGTAAAATATCTCATTAAAAAAAAAACTGACCTGGAAAATATCCAGAGGTAACCTAAAAATTATTGGATTATATGAAAGCCATGATCAATAGAATTAGAAAATGAAAGAATCCACTGATCACCTCCTCAAAGAGATCCCAAAAGGAAAACTCCTAGGAACATTATAGCCAAATTCCAGAGTTCCCAGGTCAAGGAGAAAATATTGCAAGCAGCCAGAGAAGAAGTAAAATATTGTGGAAACACAATCAGGATAACACAAGGTTTAGCAGCTTCTATATAAAGGGAATGGAGGTATTGAAATATGATATTCTGGAGGTCAAAGGAGCTATGATTAAAACCAAGAATTACCTACCCAGCGAAACTGGATATAATCCTTCAGGGGAAAAAAATTGACATTCAATAACATAGAGAACCTTCAAGAATTCTTGATGAAATACCAAAACTGAGTAGAAAATTTGACTTTCAAATACAAGACTCAAGAGAATCATGAAGAGGTAAACAGGAAAGAGAAATCATAACGCACTTATCAAAGCTGAATTGTTTATATTCCTACATGAAAAGATATTTGTAACTCATGAGAACTTTCTCAGTATCAGGGTTACTGGAGAGAATATACATATATACATACATACATACATACATACATACATACATACATACAGCACAGGGTGAGTTGAATATGAAAGGATGATATCTAAAAATATAAAATTAAGGGGTGTGAGAAGAATGTACAGGGAGAAGGAGAAAGGAAGAGGTAGAATGGGGTAAATTATCTCACACAATAGAGTCAAGAAAAACCTCTTACAGTGGAGGGAAAGATGAGGGAAGTGAGAGGGAATGAGTGAATATTACTCTCAGCGGATTTGACTTCGGGAGGGAGCACTCAATTGGATGTGGAAATCTATCTTACCCTCCAGGAAAGTAGGGTGGTAAGGGATAGTAGAAGGGGGGATGATAGAAGGTAGCGCAGACTGGGAGGGATAATCAGAAGCAAACACTTTTACAGAGGGACAGGGTCAAAGGAGATAATAGAATAAATGGGGGCAGGATAGGATGGAGGGAAATATAGTTAGTCTTTCATAACATGACTATTATGGAAGTGTTTTGCATGACTACACATGTGTAAACTATATCAAATTGCTTGCCTTTGCAGCGACGGTAGGTGGGGAGGGAGGAAATGAGAGAATTTGGAACTCAAAGTTTTAAAAATGAATGTTAAGAATTGTATTTACATGGAAATAAGATATACAGGCAATGGGGTGTAGAAATTTATCTTGCTGTACAGGAAAATAGAAGGGGAAGGTAATGATAGAAGGTAGGTGATAGAAGGGAGGGAAGATAGGGGGAAGGGGAAGTCAGAATGCATGCCTACTTGGAGTGAGGGGAGGGAGAGATGGGGAAAAAAATTTGCAACTCAAAATCTTGTGCCAGTGAATGTTGAAAACTAGAAATAAATTTTTAATTACTAATTTCAAAAAAAGAGAATAAAGTAAGTGAAAAATGTTTTGATTTTCATTCAGAGTCTATCATTTCTTTATGTGGCTATGGATAGCATTTTCTTTCACGAGTCCTTTGTACACGTTTTGGATCACTGTGTTACTAAGAATAGACGAGGCATTCACAGTTGTTTGTTACACAGTGTTGCTGGTACTGTGTGTAGTCTCTTAATGGTTCTGCTCATTTTGCTTTGCATCAGTTCATACAACTCTTTCCAGGTTTTTGTGAAATCTACCTGTTTCACATTTCTAATTGCACAGTGGTATTCCATTACACTCATATAGCACAACTTGTTCAGCCATTCCCCAATTGATGGACATCCCCATAATTTCCAATATTTTCCCAGTACAAATAAAGCTGCTACAAATATTTTTGCACATGTAGGTTCTTTTCCCTTTTTTATGATCTCTTTGGGATACAGACCAAGTAGTGATATTGCTGGGTGAAAGGGTATGCACAGTTTTGTTGTCCTTTGGGCATAGTATCAAATTGTTCTCCAGAACGGGT
Organism: Phascolarctos cinereus; assembly: GCF_003287225.1. Classification (NCBI taxonomy): domain Eukaryota; kingdom Metazoa; phylum Chordata; class Mammalia; order Diprotodontia; family Phascolarctidae; genus Phascolarctos; species Phascolarctos cinereus. The sequence goes on from NW_027555378.1 coordinate 653,306, forward strand.
GAATCATTTCAGAACTTCACCAATAGTGCAAAATGTGCCAATTTTATCATCAGTTTAGGCAGGACATCAGAACAAAAAAATCATAAAAATGAGAATTTTCCCAAAGTGCAGTGACCTGCCTTCATGAAATGGTGGGTTCCTGCTCCTTGGAGGAGAACCAAGGAAAAGCTGAATGGCCATTTGTGTTACATGTTTCTCTGGGAATTCCTTTCATGTAAAAAATGGACTAGATGGCTGCTATGGTCCCTTCTATCAAGTTTTGTGCAAATTATGTGAACCAAGGGTGACAAGGAAATCTGAGGACAGCCCAGGGTTTTAAAAAGCTGTTCATTGGGGTGGAGCAGAAAGTCTATGGAGCTGAGCTGAGCTCTCCCTGAACATTTCTGCAGATATGTGTGCAGCACTGGTGGACTTTAGGCTAATGTACCAATCCCTTAGTTTCAGTGATAGTAGAAAGAGGAGGCCAACTACCTGCCACCTCTAATCTTTCCCTCGAGGTGCTTCCATGCTTTAGCTTGGCTGCCTTGCCTGCTCCATAGGGAACAGGTGGTGAGGATAAATGTCTGGCCCCTTGTTCATAGGAACTGCTTCCCCAGTGATGACTGTGGGTGCTGAGACTGAAGCACGGCCAGTGTTCTCAGAGAGGCACATATATTTGAGATACTCTTCGGTTCACGGTGCTGAGGTATTTCCCTCACGGTCTCAGCAGAAGTGGTGGTTGAGATGGTGGTAGTAGTTTGACTTGCCTGGTACTAGCTGCCTCCTGTCTCTCTCTCTAGGACTTACTGCTTAAGGAAAGAATACATGAGAGGGTTGGAGAAGGGGAAATGTCCCACATTTCAAAAAGGAGAAGGGAATGGAATTTACAAATTATAGATCAATGAACTTCAGGTTTGATTTCTGGGAACTATTCTAGAATATATTTGTAGGGAGACTGGGGTTTTCAATGGCCAAAATGTAGTACAAAAGCAGCTTTGCTGCTTTATGCATAATATGTTATGCATAATAATATGCATAATTATAAGACATGAGCATAGGGAGTGGGGAGAGGATAAGGGAGGAAACCTTTAGAGAGGCAGGTGAGATAATTGATTAAAGTTATGCATAATAATAACACCATTGTGGTGACATGGAGGGAGAACACTGAGCTTGACTGCTCAGACTACTTTTTCTTATGGCTTAAATTCATTGTCAGCTAATCCAGAATCTTATAAGTGGGTCAGGCTTTCTGAACTCTATGTTAGAAAATTAACTGTAAACAAGCTTTGCCTTGAATCCAAATAAAGGGGTAAATATAGAGATACCTAATCCTACCTGGGAACATTCTGTCTATATTTTTCTTTTTCTGAGATAGAGGATTTGTAGTGGCTGTGACTCAAGCACTGTCAGCTTTTGAGAGGATATGTCAAAGAGCGAAAGAATTGGGGTCGTGGCCAAAAATATCATACCCAGCAAAGTTAAGCACAATTCTGAATGAAAAAAAAAAGGACATTTAATGGATTGTCATTCTTTTAGGACTTTGTTAAAAAAAAAAAAGAAACCTGAACTTAGAAGATTTTATGTACAAGAGTCAAGAGAAACATAAAGTCCATACCAAAGACCAATTAAAAGGGAATCAATAAGGACAGACTGTTTCACTTTTATATCTATAAAATGTAAAATGTATGTCTAAGATTGTTATTAGTAACTGGATAGTTCATAAGAAAGAGCGGGGTAGACATGAGCATGACATAACTTTGAAAGTAAAACTGTTCAGTAATAGTTAAAAGAATAATTCTCTTACACAAATGAGGTATGAGAGAATGAACTAATACAGAAGAATTAGATGGGGAAGGAGAGCTGTTAGTCCTGGAAAGCTATTTTCATCGGGAATGGGTTTAAGAAGGAACAATACATATACATCTAGAAGGTTATAATATAAGTCTTCTAAATTGTAAAGAAATAAAACTCTAAGGGCATAGGGAGTGGGGAGAGGATAAGGGAGGAAACCTTTAGAGAGGCAGGTGAGATAATTGATTAAAGTGGGATATAGCAAGATGCTTAGATTAATATTAATGGGAGGAAAACAGAGGGCTTCTTGGAAGCATAAGAGACGAATTTTTGGAGGGAAAGATGAGAGAATAGGTCAAATTGGCATATACATATACAAGGGTGTTTAGATTTATGGGAATGGGGGAATAAGGGAGAGATTATTGGAGGGGGCTGGGTCAATTAATAAGAGGGCAATGCAGCTGATAGAAGTAAAGTATAGGAGTCAGGAGGGATAGGAAATAAGAGATATGCACAAAAATAAAAATTAAGGTTAGGAGTAGAATCTATAAGGGAAAGTATGTGTTTATGTAGGCATGTGTGTGTACATGTGTATACATATATGCAGATAGATATACATATAGATATCCATGGTTAGTTGTGGCCTGTGGGGGAGGAAAGGAGAAAAAAGAACAAAGTAAAAAGTGTACAGCAGAAAGAAAAAGAAATCCAATAATCCAAGAAAAGATGGACAGCTCTCAACACAACATGTAGTATTGATTATATAGACTGTCTTGAAACGGAAGTTTTTTGTTATATATTTTGAATCTTCTCTTACATTCTGCTGGGAACATGACTTTTTTTATTTTCTCATTTTATATTTAGGTTTTAATATTTAAGTTTATAATATGTTTCTTTTTCCTTTCACATCGTGTATTTGTTTTACTATTTAAGTATAAAATTTTAAAAAAATTAAAAAAACCTATCTGCTTTCTCTTATCATGGAGAGATTCTAGCCACCACACCCTAGGATACTGTAACTTAGATGACTTAGCTGGCTATGAGGAAATGAATATAGACAAGATAGGAGCAAAGAGCAACACTCGCAGAAGAAACTGTGTGGTGAGTCCAGTGGAGCAATGTGCCAAGTGTTCGGCACGGTGAAAGCAGTTTGATGCCATCACCAGAGGCATCACTGGAGGTATGAATTGCCCCTCCACAAGTGTGCCCGTATGTGGGCTCTTCCTGTGTGATTACTATGGACAAAGAGCGTAGATGGCATCCTTATCACATTTACAGATTACTCCAAATAGGAAGAAAGAGTCAAGATCCAAAAACTCTGCACGGGTTAAAGAATTGTTCAAAATTGAATAACATGAAGTTTAATTGGGACAGATATAAAAGTCTTGCACTTGGGTTTAAGAAGTCAACTCTATAAGTATAAGATGGAGGGAAGCATAGTTATGTGGTGATTTATTTACAAAAAAAATTAGGTGGTTTAGTGGACTATAAGCTCAATATGAGGCAGAAGTATGATATCACAATAAAAAAACAAATAGAACCTTGTTCTAGATTCAGAGAGGCCTGGGTTCTAAGAAGAAGGAGGCAAGAGGCCATCCATACTCTTACTGGGGATTTTCTTGTCCCTCGGCAGCTGATGGTGCCTTTATCCTGAAATTACTTGTTTTACTTTCTATATGATTTGTAGATATAAAATTAACATATTTTGTACACACACAGACATAAAGTCACAGAGAGACCCACACTCTTTCACACACAATACATATATATAGGTGTGTGTGTGTGTGTGTGTGTATTTACATGTATATGTGTGAATGTATAAAATATGTATATGCATATGTATGTGTATTTTGGCTTCCATGATAGAATACATCTATCTACTCCTCAAAGGGAGGGAGCAGTTGTTCTTTTTTGTTTTATTTTGTTTTATAATTCCTACTGCCTAGCACAGTGTCTGGTACATAGTAGGTGTTTAATAAATGCTTGTACCTTGATATTTAGGGGCAAGAATGTCTTTCAATATTTATCAAATAATATCACAGACATGACTGTCTCACTTTGCTTATGTCTGGGCTTGGGAGGGAAAAATGTTATAACTGGGTATAGAACGTGGCGTACGGTGTTTGGTGGCATTTGCTGTACCTTGGTGGTAGAAGGACACCTAACAAACTTTAGGTCCCACATTTAATACCTAACTGAGTCTCTCTTTTCCTCCACTGTCCCTCTCAAGCCACCCTCTCTTCTCCAACACAGTCCCAGATATCTTGCTCTGATTTCCAAGGTCCTCCCTACACTGCCAAATTCATCTGCCTCTCTTGCTCTATGTTCTCTTGCAAACAGACACCTGCATGGTATCTTATTGCAATCCCTGACCCTCCCATGCTACTCTGTGCACAGGCCATTCCCTCAAGGCAATCATTGATATGCCAGCCTTGAGGAACTTCCTCAGTCCAGCTCCACTGCCCCCCTGAGGCAATTGCTTCTCTTAGCAGTTCCTGCACAGGGCTGGAGATGTGGAGGGAATCTTTCTATTCCTTCAATTGCTCATCAAATGTTTCCCTCCTACCAAATGTGTGCTGGGCACAAGAGCTCAGCTGCATGGAGCTGTCCCTTGCAAAGTGCTGATCTGGTTTGGGGTTCTCATCCTCCCAGTTGCTTTTGTCCAGCTCCCTGAAAATATCCCTTTCCTATGGAGTCCTCCCTGTCCGTAGGGAAGGCAGTGAGAGCCTCTCTTACAGGTACAGGTGTCTGGTGGAACTCCTCAAGTGAGGTGGGAGGAAGGGAATGACAGATGGACTTATCTCTCTGTACATTATACTGGGTCCTTCTACTACATCAAATAATGCCATCATTTCTGCTTTCAAATCAGGTTCTACCATTTTCTCATGGTCACATCTTCTCCCATTCCACATTGGAGTAGGTCATTCTTACTGTTGTTGCAGGAATTTCCATTGTGTACAGACTACCTTGTAATATGAATCATAAAAGGGGGGGGACATCCAGTTCTGTGGTGATCCTAAGGAGTGTGATAGTGGATTCAGTTGCTGAATGAAAATAAAATGAGATCCCATATGGAAAGCCCATCCTACTAAAATCATTATTGAATTGGGGTGAAAGCTCCTTAATTGTGTGATATAAAGCATGGAAGAGCAAGGGTGCTTGGAGGGGCACGTGCGTGATTTTGCAAGACCAGTCACAGGGTTCCCACAATGAGGCCTATCATACTGATTGCCTCCCCATTGCTTTCCTTATCTTTGTGCCTGCCGTAATGCTGAGCATCCAGATTCCCTTTTCAGGAAGTTTCCATTTCAGTAGGGCTAGCATCTGCTGCATCTCTGCTGTCTCTGCCAGATGTGTGCATGGAGAAAAAGTATAAGGCATTTGAAAAGGTAAATCCAAGGGTGGATGTGATGTGTCATTCTTGGTAATATCTGTCATTGGCAAGAATCCCTAGTCCTGCTACAAGGGCACAGTATAACAATGGAGATACTCCTGTGTATACTTGTGTGATTAATCTGTGTATGCTCTGGCCTTTGAATTTCCATAGTGATAGCAGTAACTTAACCCCTAAATTAAAAATGTTTTACTGATGCCCTTTAAGGAAACTATTTAGGGAAACCAATAAGAAACACTTCTTAGTGGAGAGGCTATCCCTAGTAGAATGCTTCAGGGACAACAAAAGCAAGAAGTAGCTCCCATTTCAAGGCCTTCAGAAAAGCCTTGTATTTCAGTGAGAATTCTTTCTCTTCCTAAAGGAAGTCTGCCTGGGTGAAAGAAAAGTCTCAAGTGTCTCTGGAGCATCCCTACAGACCTTTTCAATTGGGAAGCCTACCTTGGCTGGAGGTTCATACAGCCCTTGTTTTATATGGCCTGCACCACAGTAGCCCAAGTACTGCCTTAGCTACAGCCATGCCTGTAACCCTCAGAGTCATCCACCCATCCCTGAAAACCCTCTGCCTACCAAATAAGGACGATGCTTTCCTGCTTTCCAGTCCCCTTCCTGGAGGACGGCCTTCATAAGTAGCAACCTTCTTCAATAGAGCCTAGTGTAGAAAGGTCCTCTCCCATTTCTTCAAAAATCTACAAAACCAGATTTGGAAAGTATCCTAACAAAAATCTGCATAAGAACGAAACACAGAGATCAGCACTTCCTCTTTAAAAGGAGGGAAGGAATTCAGGGATGTTCTTAAAGTACATATCAAACAAGTTTCAAACTGACAGAAGTACTTTGGCAACAAAGAGACTGAGCATTTCACTATGTATGTACATGCATACATATGTATGTATATATAAATAATTCATAGTAAGATAAATTTTTTTAAAAAAGTAAATTAATTCCTCACCTCTGGAAGTGTCCAGTGTGTCTGAAAGTATTCAATCTCTGGGGGAATTCTATGAAATAACAAAGATCCCAAAGTGGAGTACAAACGCACACCATAGGTGACACTCAACATGCATTTAACCAGCAACGCGTGTACAGAGAACCACTGAACACATGCTCGTCATGTGAATTTCTTTATAGAAATGGAGTGAGTTTCTGCTGCAATCACACATCAAAAGGCATTGGCCACTGTCAGCAGAAATAATAGAAAGATTGTGCTTAAGGAACCCGATTTAGCAGTCAGCATAGATTATGGAAGGAAATGGAGAAAACGAGGAACACTTCACTGCAATTTGTGAAATATTGGTACTTAATGAATAGCAAGACATGAGCTGGTGGCTGGAATTATCCATCAAAAGCTCAATTTTTTTATTAGAGAAGAGATGACAAATGTTAATATTACAAATGTAAACCTCAGGATATCTTTGAGAATTTAAAAATATATTGTAATGGAGTTGGAACATTGTCATGAAACAAAACTATCACCCCCATCTCCTAGTCATGACATTCATCCATAAAAATTCAGGAACAATGTGTTTAATAGCATACCAAGTGTTTCTAATCTCTAATCTGCGTGGATGAAATGCTTTCAATGTATAGAGATCTAGGGGAAGAACAAAAAACTATGCAGGAACAGTGTGAGGAACATTTGATTCCCACAGCCCACTCTCCTCCTAGAGTTTTTCTAAAGATGTATTCATAGAGACTGCAGCAGATGAGTTAACATCCCAGTGCTGTTAATGAGTTAGAAGAGACAGTAATTTTGTTCAAAGATCTGCAGAATATTAAAAAGAAAAGTATTAGTATCATGACATGCAACTCTTCAAAAAGACTAACAGAGATCAACAACAATAAAACACATCTTTAGCGTGTCATGATTTGAAAAGCACTTTGCAAACATCTCATTTGACCCTTACAACAACCCTGTATTTTACTTCACATGGGTATTATTATCACCCCCATTTTACAGATAGAAAATGGAGGTTTAGAGCATTTAAGTGTCTTGCCTATGGTCACACAATGAGTAAGGCAGAACTGCAGCCTAGATTTTTTGACCCCAATTCCAGTTGTCTATCTAATATGTCAGTTCACTAATGGCAGGGTTTCCGGCATTGGGAGTGAATAAAACCCAAAATCTGAAATAGTTTTAGAAAGAAATTTTGAAGTCACTTGGTAGGGAGACTAAGCCAGAGAGGAAAGTGTGGTTCTCACCTGTCCAGGCACTGGAAGGTTTATATTATGTAACATTTAAACCAGGGCACTCACACATAAACAGTGGGGTCAGACACTCTCCCTATCTGGGTGCCCCTGTCCCACCCCGCCCGGCCTGATCTTTGTCTCCTCCTGCCTGGAGAAAGGCTGAGACGCGCCCCTTCCCCAGACAAGCCCTTCCCTCCTCTGTTCTGAGGGTTGTGAGGAATTCAAGTCCCATTCATAGGCTTGTGGTTTGCAGATGCTGCTACAGCTAACGTGCTCTTCCCTTTTGTGGATCACCGGACACGCCTGCCTCGACCTTCCCATTCTATCCCCGGATAGAATATGATTATGTTATAATAAAGGATGAGCAGGATAGTTTCCAAAAAATCTGGGAAGGCTTATATTAACTCATGCAATTTGAAGTGAACAGAACCAGGAGAACATTGTTCCCAGTAGCAGCAGTATTGTATGATGATCAACTGTAAAATGTTTAGTTACTCTGATCAAAACAATGATCCAAGACAGTTCCAGAGTACCCATAATGAAAAATGCTATCCACATCCAGAGAGAGGACTGATGAACTTGGAATGCAGATTAAATGATACTCTTTTTTAACAATCTTTTTTCATTGATTTGTTTTGTTTGTGTTTTATTTTGCAACATGGGTAATATGTAAGTTTACATGATTTCACATGAAATCCTCATTTTCTACTATGTCTTGTGTTCCTAATCTATTCCATTGGCTCACCACCCTGTTTCTTAGCTAGTACCAGATAATTTTAATGATCACAACTTTATCACACAGTTTAAGACTGTGTACAGCTGGGCCACCTTCCTTTACATTTTAAAAAATTATTTCACTTGATATTTTTAAACATTTGTTCTTCCAAATACGTTATGATTTTATAGTTGTGTAAAATAATTTGGTAGCTTAATTGATAATTGAATAAGTAAATTAATTTTGGTGAAAATGTCATATTTGTTATATAAATTCAGCTCATCCATGTACAACTGGTATTTTTCCCGTTGTTTAGATCTGACTTTGTGTGAAAAGTATTTTGTAATTGTGTGTATTTAGTTTCTGGGTCGGTCTTGGCAGGTAGACTCCCCAGCATTTTATACTGTCTACAATTACTTTAAATGGAATTTCTCTTTGTATCTCTTGCTGCTAGATTGTGTTGGTAAGATATAGAAATGTTGATTATTTATGTGGTTTTATTTTATTTTTAATTTAATTTGATTTTTTTGGTGAGGCAATCGGGGTTAAGTGACTTGCCCAGGGTCAGACAGCTAGTAAGTGTCAAATGTGTGAGACTGAATTTCAACTCAGGTCCTCCTGACTCCAGTTCTGGAGCTCTATCTACTACACCACCTAGCTGCCCCATGGTTTTATTTTATATCCTGCAACTTTGCTAAATTTGTTAATTACTTCAACAAATTCTTTTGGTAGATTCTCTAGTATTCTCTAAGCATACAATATTATCTGGAAAGAGTGATAGTTTCTTTCCTTATGGCCTATTCTAACTCCCATCATTTCTTCTGCTTTTCCTCTTACTATAGTGAACAATTCTAGTACAATATTGAATTAATGGTGGTGATTTGGGAAGGCTTCTAGCTTATCCTCATTACAGATAATGTTGACTGATGGGTTTTGAAAGCTCCTATTTATCATTTTAAGAAAAGCTCCATTTACTCCTATGCTCTCTAATGTTTTCCTACGAGTGGGTGCTGTGCTTTATCACAAGCTTTTTGTGCATCTCTTGAGATAAACATATGATTTCTGTTGGTTTCATTATTGATATGGTGACTTTTGCTGACAGTTTTCCTAATATTGAAACAGTCCACATTGCTGGTATAAATACTACCTGTTGATTGGGCATGATCTTGGTAATATATTGCTGTAATCTCTTTTCTAGTATTTTATTTAATATTTTTGCATCAATAATCATTAGGAAAATTGGTCTATAGTTTCCTTCCTGTTTTGGCACATCTTGGTTTAGCTATGAGCACCATATATGTGTGATAAAAGGAATTTGGCAAGATCTTTCCTTTACCTATATTCCCAAATTGTTTATATAGTATTAGAATTAATTGTTGATTTAAAATGTTGCATAGAATTCATGTGTAAATCCTTTCCATGTGATTTTTTTCTTAGGGAGTACGTTGATGGCTTATTCAATTTACACACACACACACACACACACACACATATTAGGCAATTGGGGTTAAGTGACTTGCTCAGGGTTACACAGCTAGTAAGTGTCAAATGTTTGGTCTGAGGCCAGATTTGAACTCAGGTCCTGTGGACTTCAGGGCCGGCTCTATCCACTGTGCCACCACTGGTAATTTAAGTATTCTTTTTCTTTTTCTCTTAATATAGGTAGCATATGTCTTTGTCAATATTCATCCATCTCACTTAGATTGTCAGACTTATTGGCATACAATTTGGTAAAATACGTTCTAATTATCGCGTGAATTTCATTTTCATTGGTGGTGAATTCACCCTTTTCATTTTTGATACTGGTAATCTGGTTAGACAGTGAGCTGGAACCATGGATAGAGTTCAGAGTCTGAAATCAGAAAGACTCATTTCCCTGAGTTCAAATTTAGCCTCTGATACTTACTAGCTGTGTGATCCTGTGCAACTCATGTAAGCCTATTTGCCTTAGTTCCTTATTTGTAAAATGAGTTGGAGAAGGAAATGGTAAACCATTCCTATACTTTGCCCAAGAAATCACCAAAGGACATCACAAGTATTGCGACAGAACTGAAAAAAAAATTAACAACAACAACAAAAACTTTTAAAACTTGTTGTGTTTCTTACTTTTAAAAAATAAATCAAATTAACCTGGAGTTCATCTATTTTACTTTTTTTTTCCATAAAAAGCGACTCTTAGTTGTATTAGTTTCATTTTTAACTTTCAGTTTTATTAATCTCTCCTTTGATTTTCAGGATCTTAAATCTGATTATTAATTGGGGATTTTTAATATTTTATTTTCTACATTTTTTAGTTGTGTGGTGAATTTACTGATCGGCTCTTCTTCCTATTTTTAATATAAGCATATTGAGATAGAAAATTTCTCCTATGTATCGCTTTGGCTGCATCCTACAAATGTTGTTATGTTGACTCATAGTTGTCATTCTCTTTAATGAAATTATTGATATTTTATGCTTTGTTTTTGACTTATTCTTTATAATTAGGTTATTCAGTACCCAATTAATTTATAAGCTATATTTTCACTGCTTTTCATTCATTATGTACATGTGTATGTGTATATATATTCACACACACATTTATATACACGTATGCATGTGTACACACACACACACACATACACACCCACACCCACACCCACACTTATATATATGTATATATATGTATATGTGTATATATAAGTGTGTATATATATATGTGTGTGTGTGCGTGTGTGTGTGTGTGTGTGTGTGTGTGTGTGTGTGTATGTTGCATTATGGCCTAAAAAGGATGCATTTAATACTTCTGCTTTTCCGTATTTGATTGTGAAGTTTTTATGCACTGATATATTGTCAGTGTTTCTGAAGATACCACATAGAGCAGAAAAAAAAGGTACTATCTTTTTTCTTCCCATTCATTTTTCTCCAGAAGACTATCCTGTCAAACTTTTCAAAAATTCTATTCAGCTTCTTAATTTCTGTCTTCTTAATTTTATGGTTAGAGTTATCATGCTGTGAGTGGAGAAAGTTGAAGTGCCCTGCTAGTATGGTTTCACTGTCTATTTCCTCCTTTAACTCATTTACCTTTTCCTTTAACATTTGCGATGCTATGTCAGTTGATGCATATATGTTCAGTGTTAATATTATTCATTGTGTATGGTACCATTTAGCAAAACATCATTTCCCTTTTATCTCTTTTAATCAGGTCTATGTTGCTACCTTTTTTCCCTCAGCTGAAGCATAATAGCCCCTTATTGTTATTTTTCATCTGTATATCTCTGTTTCAAGCTTGTTGTTTATTTTTTATGTCTGATCCATTCTGCTGTTTCTGTGCTTATGATGAGTTCATCCCATTTACAATCACAAGATTATTATCCACGTATTTCCCTCCATCTTATTTTTCCCTGTTTAGCCTTCTCCATCTCTCCTTTTTCCTTGTCCCTCCTCAAAAAGTATATTTTGCTTTATATCATTACTTCCCTTGATTTGTCCTAGCTTCTATTAGCCCCTCTCCTTTTCACTTGTTCTCTTCCCTTTCCTGTAGGGTAAGATAGATTTCTAAGACTTGAATGAACTAATACTGAGTGAAGTGACCAGAACCAGGAGAACATTGTACACAGAAACAGTAACACTGTGTGACAACCAACTTTGATAGACTTAGCTATTCTCCCCAGTGCAAGGATCTAAGACAATTCCAAAAAAACTTGTGAAAGAAAATGCTATCCACATCCAGAGAAAGAAGTATGAAGTCTGAATGCAGATCAAAATGCACTGTTTTAACTCTTTTGTTTGTTTGTTTGTTTCTTCTTTCTTGTGCTTTTTCCCTTCAGTTCTGATTCTTCTTTACAACATGACTAATGTGGAAATATGTTTAATAGGATTGTATGTGTATGGCCTATATCATCTTGCACACCATCCTGGGGAGGGGGGAGGGAAAGGAGGATGAGAAAATTTAGAACTCCAAGTCTTTTAAAAGTGAATATTAAAAAATATATATATATGTGTGTGTGTGTGTGTGTGTGTGTGTGTGTGTGTGTGTGTGTGTATGATAGATTTATTTACTCAGCTGAGTGTCATTCCCTCTTTGGTGAGAGTAAGTTGCAAGGCCTACCCACCATTCTTCCCCATCTTCCCATCGGTTCTTCGAGAAGAATTCTCATCTTGTTACTTTCTCAAAGTGTGTTATTCCATTTAAGTAGGAAAATTTTTCATTACATCTTTGTTTTTTTGAGCAAATCATTCATATATTATAATTTGACCACAAATACAGACTAAAATTCTAGGATGTTTCATAGTTACAGCTCATTGTAGGAATTCAGAGCTATTAATTAACCGATTGTTTTATTGTAGTTATACAACTTTTACTCAGCTCCCCAGGTTATAGAAATTTATTATAAAAGAAAATGGAGGGAAATAGTTGTATTAATGTCATGTACAGTAAAAGTAGGAAAAATCCCTGAGCTCTGTTTGATTTGAGGCATGAGTGATATCAGACAGTCAATCATAGTCACAGGGTATCAAAATCAAGGTTAAGGATTTAATCAGATGAGGAAACTTACTTTTCAGAAAGAAAATAGCAGAATGGGGAACTTGAGTCAATGAGATCCTTTCTTAGTCCATGCCAAAGCTGTCCCGAAAATTTTCACAGGCACAGATATCCACCTTTACCACTTCTCAGAATGGAGTTTACAAGTCATTTTCTAATATTCCTTTCAAGACAATTCAGACACCCATTCCCATAATCAAAACTCAAAACAATAGTAAATTATAATCCCAAAAGTTTTTATCTCAAATAGCAAAATTGCACTAACCACAACTTAGAGCTTGAATATTATTAATTCTACATTTTCCCCTAATAGTTCCATTTCATTTTTTCTTTACTTTAAAATAAGAGTAACCAAATTTGGGATTTCAAATATACAGCAAAAGCCTGATAGTTGACTTATTTTGATACTGAAGTCATATCCTTAACCACTTTATACATTTTTTTGTAAATTTTATAATTGATAGTCAAAATTTTCAAATGAAAATTCACTCTATTTTAGTAAACTTATTATTATTCTCATCTATTTTTAAAAACATAACTTAAATAAGTGTTTAACAATACTAAATATCTATTTTATCACAATTTTAAAAGCTGAATTGATAATCTACCAGAATCCAAATTTTTAAAAACAGATATTTTCCTAACAGCATTGCTGATGGATTGGAGTCCCCAATTTCACAACAGAAGAGAATTTAGAAATACAATAATAAGAAACACAATATCCTCTATTGAAATTATGAAACAGAACTTACTGCCAGTTAGAATGTGTTAATTCAGTCAAATGAATTTCCGAATTATCCTATATAAATATTATTAATCTAATTGCATTTGGTATTTTATTTTAATCATATCAAAAAATAGATATGAAGTTACATTCAATTAAACAAACAATAATAATTTTAGCAAGTCAACATTTACAAAGAGCTTAGCACATGTCAGTCACTGCGTTAAGCACTTCACAATCACTATATCACTTGATGTTCACAACAATACTAAGATGTGGTAGGAGTATAATTTTTTTTCTCTCTGTATCAGGAAATTGAGGCAAACATAGATAACATAACTTGATTAAGATGATACAGCCAATGAATTTTTTGGGATCATAGTGTAACTCAAGTTTCCCTGCTTTTTCCATCTTTTTTTAAAATCACCTTTATTTTTCTTCCTTTTTATTTATTTAATTTTTAGGTAATTGGGGTTAGGTGACTTGCCCAGGGTCACACAACTAGTAAGTGTCAAGTGTTTGGTCTGAGTCCGGATTTGAACTCAGGTCCTCCTGACTTCAAGGCCAGTGCTCTATCCACCGTGCCACCTAGCTGCCCCCTCATCACCTTTACTTGGGAAGCTTGTCTGAGATGAGAGGGCTTCACATGATTGGAGCGGGAAATTCTCTGAACTGTGGAGTTACAGGAGTTTTCTGAGCTACAATGTAAGCTCAGTAGGTCCTTAATCTGAGATAGGGGTCAGCTGAACTGGGATCGGCATATCAGGGTGTCCCTGATGTAAACAATCCTCTTTTTTTTTTTTCATGGTCAAAAAAGTGTTAACAAATAGCAGTTATAAAACACAATGAGAATGGCTATATGTGGTGTGTGTTTGTGGGGAGTGGTATTTATACCATGCACACACACACTCTCTCACACACACGCACTCGTGTTTATGTGAGTGTGTGTATCTATTCACTCATGGATTACTTTCAACTACCTATCTTCTTCCATTATATTACATTAAAACAATAGGTCTATTGAGCTTCAGGAAAATAAATTGCTTACTATCACCTTACCCAAAACTTTTACAAAATTTAATTCTTATTTTTCCTTAAAATACTTTTCAGAGTGGTACCCCAAAACTCACTAAAATATCTCAGCACATCTTTAGCTTCTGCCAAGTGAAAATAATTACTGTCCAAACTCCTTAATGGTTAATCTCTATCTTCTTAACCTCTAAAGCTACAAAATGTACTAAGATGTTTTAGCAGTTGTTTTAGCCTATTCTTTTCTGAAAGTCCAAAGTGGGATTTAGTGCTGCTTACTGGAACACTTGCTTCAATTATGAAACTTCATTAATATTCCTAGCACTCTAAACTCTTTAAAGCTTTTTAGCAGTTTTCTGGCATGCTGCCCTTTCTAAAGATAGATACAGAGATAGAGATAGATTTAATATTTTCCTTTTCCTAAATGCCATGTAAGACCAGTTTTAACATTTATATTCAAAATTATCAGTTCCAAATTCTTTCCTTTCTTCCTGTCCCCTCTCATTAAGAAGGCAAGTAATTTGATATAGGTTATACATATGCAAAATATATTTTCATATTTTTCATGATGTAAAAAAGAGATCAAAACAACCCACAAGAAAAATTACAAATTAAAAAGAAATATACTTCATTCTGCTTGTAGACTCAATCACCTCACTCTCTGAATGGATAGCATTTTTCATCATAAGTCCTTTAGATTTTTTTTAATCTTCCTATTCCTGAGAATAGCTAAGTCATTTAAATTTGATCATCATGCATTATTTTTGTTAAGGTTTACAATGTTCTCCTTCTTCTGCTTACTTCACTTTGCATCAGTTCATGTAAGGTTTTTCTGAGAGCATCCTACTCTTCATTTCTTAGTGTACACGAGTATTCCATTACCACGCTATTCCCCAATTATTCAGCCATTTCCCAGTTAAAGGGCAAGTCCTTAATTTCTGGTTCTTTGCCACAACAAAACGAGCTGTTACAAATATTTTATAGCACATATATATATGATACATGTGTTTGTGTATTACATATATAGTACATATGGCCTTTTTGCTTTTTTTAACCCCTTTGGGATACAGATCTAGTATTGGTGTTGCTATTCAAATGGTATGTGTGGCTTTATAATTCTTTGGGTATAGTTCCAATTTGCTGTCAAGAATTGTTCAATCACTTGACAACACCACTAGTGCACTAGTGTCTCAATTTTCCCAAATTCTCTCCAAATTTTCTCTCTTTGCTTTTCTGTCATATTTGCCAATTTGACAGGTATAGGGTGTTATCTCAGAGTTGCTTTAATTTGCATTTCTCTAATCAATAGTGATTTAGGATATTTTTTCATGAGTATAGATAGCTTTGATCACTTCATCTGAAAAGTGACTGTTCATATCCTTTGACCATATTCAGTGGGAGAAGGGCTCTTATTTTTTTCATAAATTTGACTCACCTCTCTATGTCTTTGAGAAATGGGTCCTTTATCAAAGAAACTTTTTTAATGCTTCTCTGAGTCTTCCTTTGAAAGTACAATTTTCTAATGAACTGTGTTTTTTTTTCCATCAAGAATTGCTTGAAAGTCTTCTATTTAATTAAAAATCCATTTCCCTCCTGAAAGTTAATACTCTGCTTTGATGCATAGCTGATAGCCCTTCAGAATATCATATTCTGAGCACTTTGATCCTTTAATGAACAAACTGCTAAGTCTTGTGATATCCTGGTTGTGACCACACAATATTTGTATCATGGCTTTCAAGGTGTCCAATAATTCTTAAATTCTCTCTCTTCAAACTACTTTTGAGGTCAGTTGTTTTTCCAATAAGATATTTCATCTTTTCCTCTTTTTTATTCATTTGATTTTGTTTCATTGTTTTTTAATGTTAATGAAGTCATCAGATTCCGTTTTACCCAATTCCAACTTTTAAGGACCTATTTTCTTCATTGAGCTCAATTCTCCTTTTTTATATTATTTTAAATTATTTTTTCAAATTACATGTGAAGACAATTTTCAAAATTTATTTTTATAAGATTTTGAGTTCCAATTTTTTCTTCCTCTTTTCCTTCCCTTTCACCTCCCAAAGATGACAAGCAATCTGATATAGGTTATATGTGTGCAATCATGCAAAATATATTTCCACATTAGTGGAAATTGTGAAAGAAGAAACAGCCAAAGGGAGAAAACATGCAAAAAACAAAAACAGAACATGAAAATAGTATGCTTCAATCTGCATTCAGACTCCATCAGTTCATTCTCGGGAGTTGGATAGCATTTTCCACCATGAATCTTTCGGAATTGTCTTGGATCATTGCAATTCTACTTTTTAAGGATTTATTTTCTTCAGGAAATATTTATACATTTTTTTCAATGTGACCAATTCTTCTTTTTAAGTATTTTTTCTCCTGAGATTTTTGTGCTGCTTTTACCATTTGGCCTATTTTGTTTTTTAAGGTGTATTTTCTTCAGTATTTTTTGTGCCTCCTTTATCAAGCTGTTGACTTTTTTTCTGATTTTCTTGCATCACTGTCATTTCTTTTCCGAAGTTTTGCTCTATATCTCTGATGTTTAAAATCCTTTTTGGACTCTTCCTGGAATTCTTTTGGGGCTTGAGACCAACCCATATTGGTCTTGGAAGCTTTGGAAGAAGCAGTTTTGACCTTGTTTTCTTGTCTGATTGTGTTTTGATCTTCCCTGCCACCATAATAAGTTTTGGTGGTCATGTTCTCTTTTTTGTTTGCTCACTATCACAGCCTATTTTTTTGACTTTTAACTTTATGTTAAATATGAGCTCTGCTCTTTAGGGTGGAGGGGGCACTTTCCCAAGCTTTGGGTCTTTTGTGCAGCTGTTTTTAGAGCTAGTCCTGAGGGCCCTTAAGTTTACAGCTCTTCCAAGGTTGTGTGGTTTAAGGAGAGGTGTGTTTACTACTCCCCTGGCCTGTGCTCTGGTCCCTGAGAGACCACAAGCACCCTTTTCCACCCTTGTACTGTGAAGAGGTCACCACCCCCTGTAGCCACAAGCTCTGGTGTACTAGTGCTCTTCTTCCCCTGAGAGTGTGACCCAGGACTGCAACCCAGATCTGACTATGGGCAATGCATTGGCTGCATTTTCCCTTTAGAGAAGGTTCAAAGTAACAGAACTGCAAATAACACTAAACAAGAAAAGAAAAAGGATTTTTGGAAAAGCAAACAAATGGATAAGAAACACATAGACAAGATATAAAGAAGAAACCCTTTTTAGGGGAGGTGAGCAGAAAGCATTGCTTATGGCTACCCTCCAAACCAAAAGTTCATCTGATCAGAATAACTTTTCAATGTTTACTCTTAATTTCTTTAATTTGAAATAATGATTAGAGCCAAATTACTTAAAGTAAATGATCATCTGTATCACATATTTTATGCTACGAGAAGCAATTCATTTGAACCCTTACTCTGTTCCAATGATTATCAATCAATATGATATGATTCCACAGGGGTAATGATTATAGGTTCTGCATATTAGACCCCAAAAATATGAGCTGCAGATTGTAAATTCACTTGCATAATCATAGAAGTTAACTAGAAGCCCTCTGCCCTCATTTTTCCTTGTCATGGGGACTAAGCCCAGTATGACAGAGGTGACTCAACTACATGGAAAGTCCTCCAATTTATTTTTGACCCACGGACCATTCTCTCTTGTCCAACATGAGCAATTGACCATCTCATACCCCCTTAGTCAATAGAGATATTCCTTTCTTCAAGCAGGTGACCATCTTATGACCATTTATTGGAGATGCCCCATGTTTTGCCCAACCTGTGACCTTGCTGATACATTGTTTTGCTTATTTTAGCCTATGCAACATATAATGTTTGTTGACCAATTAATTGCCATTGAGGAGGATAGAACAGTCTTTTGCTGGCTTCTGGTGGTCAGAAATGATGTTGCAGTTCACTGAAATGCTTAGGGCACTGGTCAAGAAACCTATTCACTAAACTCCAGTGTCTCACCCCTCAATATGGATCAGAAAGAGACTTCTCTTTTTATCATTTAAAGTTCTTTTAATTTTAGTTACATCTTAACTTGTTAATCTTTTTATACACTCTCTTCCTTTATGTACTTTACTGTAATTAACCTACTTATTAAGTCCCCCATGACTGGCACAATGTGCCTGGTGCATAGTATGTGATCAATAAATGTTTGTTGAATTGAATTGAATTGAAAGTAGGTGCATAACTAATGCTTGTTGACCAATTAATTTCCATTGAGGACCATAGCACAATCTTTCATTGAAATCTCCTGTTCAAACAGGATACTGCAGTTTACTAAAAAGTTGAAGGCAATGAAAAATAGTTCAAAGGTCGTCATTTAATGAAATCAAAGAATATCATCATTTCATGGTTACTTTAAGGTTGCTATCTCCTATATGACTCCTAATATTATGTTCAGATGAATTCCAGTGTCTACTTTTATTGGATTTAACCTGTGGACAGTTTACTCCTGGTTAAGGTAAAAAGAATGGAGTTAAATGAAGTCCTGAATTTATGACAGGAAGTGAGCAATGAATTCCTTAAATGCAAATAGGAATTCACCTCAAATAATCAGTATCAAGATTATCTACAAAACTCTTCATTATAGCAAGGATCCATCTGATAGAGGATAAAAATTCATAGCAGTGAAGAAACCACTGAGTTGGCTTCACCCTGCAATGTACAATCAATTGGGTAAAACACTGATATTACCCACTCACAAGAGCAATATTCAGAGTGAATACATACAAAAATATGAGTGACCTTAGTTTTTAAGGGAATTTATGAAGAAATATAAAAGTTTGAATAAGATTTGACCATTGAGAAATCAGCCATGCAGGTAACTATTGGTGCTGGTGAGCCGGGCTAGTAAATTAAAAAAAAAAAAAAACCCTAAACTAAACAATAACCTTGTGAGTGTACAAAATCCCATAGTACATGAGGCTACATCTGTAGTCATTGTGCTCAGTAGTAGGGCTGGGATTCCAATCTGGATCCTCTACTTCCAAATGCTAAATGGGAGACCATTTGTCTCCCACTGTTATGTTGAATTCTAAACAAAACTCTCTCTCTCTCTCTCTCTCTCTCTCTCTCTCTCTCTCTCTCTCTCTCTCTCTCTTTCTCTCTCCTTGCCTGTCTATCTCCCTCTCTCCCCATCCTTCCTTTGCTCCTCCCTCTATATCTCTCTCACTCACTGTCTCGTTATCTCTGTCCTCCTTTCAGGCACTGCTAAGCTTATGTGGTGTATATATGTTGTTGCCTCAGTTCTCTCTCTGCCATCATTCCTTTAAAACCTTCAGTGAGTCCTTGAGATCACAGGACTCTAGATGTAGAGACAGAAGAGGACATCTAGTACCATCCTCCAATTTTACAAAGGAGGAAACTGAAAACCATAGAGGTCAAGTGACTTATCTAAGAGTGCATGGCTACTAATTGTCTGAGGCAGGATTTGAACTTGGGTTTTGAGAAACTGAAATTCAGTACTGCATCCACTATATCTGCTGCCTTCTATTCTCTCATCTCAACAAGCTACTCTCATCCCTCTAGAAGTTCTAAGACTAAAGGTATAAGGAAGGGTTTTCATTTTTGATGTTAAGGGAACTATAACTTCCTGCAAATGGAAAGGTTCCAAAGCAGGTGATAGATCCTCATTGGCCTGAAGTGAATTATTTGGCTTTCTGTCTATATAACATCCTATACTAAAGGTGTCATTTTCTTTACCCCACCTTTGCCTCTTGCTGATGTGAGAAGTTTGAAAGGATTTACAAAGAAGCTTAGTTTATGAGATTGTAACAGATATAAAAATCATCATTTCCTGACCAAAGATGATATAAATCTCCTGTAGGCATTCTATCATGGAAAAAAAGGGAATCCAATAATACTCACTTATGCATCAGAGGGGTCCTAAGGTGACATGGTATCATTACCACACTATGATTCTCAGGAAAATATTCTGTCTAGAAGAGTCTGATGGGAATACATCATCTTCTTACCCAGTTCCATGTATCTATGAATTACCATAGGCATCGGGGTATCAGTTATTGTCATCAGCGAGCATAATGACAAACTGTCTATAAAATCTGGGTCTGAGGTGAGGTGATTGTTTCCCAAAAATGTCCTGTGCTAAGGAAACAGAATAATGGAACACATGAGCCCAGTTGCCCTTTGCTGCCAGATAACGAGTTTCAAAACACCGCAGAGCTATTGATACTGAATCTGCTATGCTTAGAAAGCAGCTGATGTGAATTTCAGCAGATTATTTTGTTCACTTCCCATTCCAAGGTCTGACAGAGGAAAAAAGAGGAAAGAAAATCTTTAAGAACTTTGTCTAGGTGGAAGAATTGTAACAATTAGCAAAGACTTCATAGGCTCAAAATTTTGAGAAAGCACTGAGTAGATGATGGCCAAAGAAAATCTGAGTTATCAGTTCTTTATTCATTGGTTTTTAAGTCAGTTCACTCTTAAAAAAAAACACTATTTGTTGAGCCCTTACTGGCTGTGCAGCACAGGGCTAGGCTCTTTGGAGAGCGGAAGATAGAGAATGAGACAGAGGAAGGGTAAGGATAAGGGGAACAGCACTCCCTGGAAAGTGTCATCTGTACTTCGCTCCAGAACTAAATGACCTTGCTCTTTTCTTCTCCTTCCCATTTCCGCTCACCTTGGGGTCACCAAATTAGACATTGCTTTTTGACAACAACACTCCTCACCAGGACAGAAAGAGGAAGTATGAATTGGCAATGGGGCCTTTTTGTGTGAGAATGGAAGGAGCTTGGATTGGAGTCAAAGAGGCCAGGATTAAATCCTGCCTCTGTTGCATATATGTATATAACCTTGATGATGTATATAACCCTGAGCAAGTCACTTAAGGCCTCGAACTTCAGTTCTCAGATCAGTAAAATGAGAAGGTTTCATTGCTTAGCTTTTGAGATTCCTTTCATCACCAGATCTATATTCTTGTGTATGACTTTAAGTAAGTCACTTCTCTCTGAGCCTGTTTCCTCATCTATAAATTGAGTAGTTTGGATAGATAATCTCTGATATCCCTGGCAGCTCTCAATCTAAATCTTGTGCATGACCTTGGGTAAATCACCTCTGCAAATGAGGTGAGTGGACTAGATGATCTCTAAGGTCCTGCCATCTGGATCTAAGGCAATATGATCCTGTGGACCATTAAAGGCTTAAAGGAATGACTGTGTACAGAGAGACTAAGGTCACAGGTATACACTGCACATACTTGTAAATGTCAGTAGTGCCTCAAAGGAGAAAAATGTCTTTGTTCAGAATGGAGCGTATCAGTTGGAGAGGGATGGAGAACATGGTTCAGGGGCAATGAGATGAATGGAAAGCCCGAGAGAGTGGCTGAGTAATTAATAATCTATTTATTAATTAAGCTAGATGACAATCAATAATTGATGGTCAGTGGTCTCTCTCTGTAACCAAAGGCAAAACCATGGAGATCACTGAATGCTTAAATATCTTTGGAGAAGGAGGTGCCACTGACAGGTGAAAAACAACCCAGATTGGTGAACAACTAATGAGGAGGTGGGCTTAAAGTTTCACCTCCTCCTGCTGAGGACATGACTTGATCATGAGACTCAGTCACCTCCAGCTTTTGGGAAAATGGAATCTATCTATGCCCAAACCACTCTGGTTGGTTTTATCCTTCATGAACTTGGTTACCCTAACCACAATGAAGGGCTGCAAGGGCATAGAATTAATGCTTTAGGAATGGAATTCACCTAGATTACATTCTGTTTACACTCTAAATAGTTGTAAGATCTTCTATTTGGTTGAAGTCCTGCCCACTATCAAGGAGCAATGTCCTTCAGACAGTGACAGACTAACAAGGTTGGTCCCTGAAATCAGAAATAGAAAAAAAAAGCTTAGTTCTAATTTAATAATTGGTTATTAATGTAATAGAAAAATCACTTCTCTCAGCAAGAAGATGAGATTTGGAAATAGAAAAATCCATTTGGAATCCAAGCCCTACTATTGAGGCCAATGACTACACCTGTAGCCTCTTTATCTGATTTTGTATACTCCCAGGGTCATTTTTTTTACTTGCCCTGGACAGGGCAATTAGATGTTGCAGTGGATAGAACACTGGGCTTGGAGCTAGGAAGATCTGAGTTTTAGTCTGGCCTTAGACACTTATTTACTATGTGACCCTGGACAAGTCACTTAATCTTTATTTACTTCCATTACTCATCAGTAAAATGGGACGACTTAGGAGTAGGAAATAGCAAACCACTCCAGTAACTTTCCTCAGAAAACCCCATGGATAAAAGTCCATGGCATCACATAATGTCAGACATCACTGAATGACTGAACAACAACAAGCCCTGGTCAACTGGGCAAATATTTACCTGAATGACTGATTCCACCCTGATAAAGTCTTACTCAAACTTGATATTTCCTTCAATACCACTTAATTTAAATTAATTCCAATTCTCTTTAATTCAGTTATTCAGTTCCCCTTAGGAGAGGTAGAGACAGATAAGGATTTAATCCTCACATAAAATTGAAGTTACAGAATACTTTTTATAAGAAGATGATGTTTCAGAATTCATACACACATATAGATTTTACTTAACAGACTCTCAAGAGTGCCTTCAAAAACATCTGCTTGACTTGGAAAGTGGAGAGATCAAACAGACAATGCCAGAACAGGCTGAGGAACTTAAGGCAAATCTCATGGAAAGAGATGGTGGAAATTTGAACAGATCTCCTCACAGATGAGCATTCCTATCTTCCATGTGTATTTCGACATATATGAGGACTCACTTTTTCTCTCACTCTATCCATACATCCAAATATCAATATATTCTCTTTATGTATTTGTATGATGACTATCATTCCATACTCCCTTTGTTATATTTTAGTCTTCATATAGTCTCTATATAAATGAATCAATATATATAGGTTCCCCTTATATTTATAATATATACATATGTATATTTATATATATATATATATATATATATATATATATATATATATATATATATATATATATACACACACACACACACATGCACAAACATGAGTTATAATTTAATCAGTGTATACAATATACTATATTGTCTGTTGTGACTCATATATATGATTATGCATATATTCTCTCTATATTTTGGCATACATGAATATTCATAAACCCATTCTCTATTCCTCTATGAGTATTTTTGTGAGTGGTCATTCACTCCATGTTTCTTTACTTATAGAGACCCTTATTCTCTGTCTATGTGCCTATAAGAGTGCTGATAAACTCTATGTATATATAGGCAAAAGTCTTCATATATTCTCTCACATGAAGACAAGAAGTGGAATGCTTTTTGTAATATAGACAGCATATAGGAGACCTAATATATGTGAATAGAGAGAGAATATATGTACATAGATATGTATAGAGAAAATATGGGTTCTCAAATATGAATAGAAAGTGAATATGTGAGTACTCATATATGTAGGACTAGAGGGAATGATTACTAATATTCATGAGGAGATAGTTACTTCACATAAGTGAATTTATAGAAAGAACAAATGACTTTATGTACATAGTAATGAAAAGAAAGAATCTGTGTATTTATATATATGATATATTCTGTCTTCATACATACGAGTTGTCTTATATGTATATTTGATTACATACTTATGAATTCATACTTTATAGGAGAGAAGCTCTGTAGTCTTCTATGTGAATACACATACATGAAGATAGAGAATATATATAAATGAAATATGCAAGTTATTTCCTATATCTTGGATGATATAATCATATATAAATATAGTCCTATATATGTAAGATTACAAAACGGGATATTCAGTACTCATAAAGAGGAATAGAGAAAGAGAATGGAAGAGTTTCTCCCTTGTGCGAATATACAGAGGAAAACTTTGAGCACTCATGAATAAGAATACAAAAAACCCCGTGGTTTTGAAGAGAGGGATAGAGGGCCTTCTGGGCAGACAGCAGAGGGTCGCTGGGCATCAGTCCGGTGCCTTGGGTCCTCTCCCTCCGTGCGGGGCTGGAACAGAAACAGTCAGGTAATCTTGATGGCAGCTCAAGCCACTTGCAGCAGCGGGGGAGGACAAAATAAGGTCTTCAGGGAAGGAACAAATGAGTCAGAGAGGGTGTTTAGGAGAGGAAGGATGTGAGGTGGGAACCAGTGGAGGAAGGAGCAGGGTCAGCAGGAGAGAAACTCCTGCCTTACCAAGGTAGGCACTGACATCACCAGCCGTCAGCGCTTATCAGAGAGGGAGGGAAAGGGGGGTGTCCACATTGCCAGAGTCAGCTCCTCTTGACTTCTGGCTCCCTGAACATCCTGAGGGTTGGCAGTGGATATCTGAGAGGCAAGAGAGGCCAGGGGACTGACCCAAAGCCCACCTGAGTGTGGGAGATAAGGGGCCAAGATACATAAACCCCATGCCACAGGACTCCTGCCCATGGTAGGGAAATGGTACCCAGCTAGACCCTATAGGACCTTGGCCTTCCACCCCTCGGGACTCTGATGTGTGACAGTCCATGTGAGAAGGGATGGGGGGGCAGCACCTCTGGTTCAGGAGGCAGGTCCATGAAGAACCATGCATTTTATTCCAGATTTTAGGGTTAGAATAGACAGCTGTTGCTGATTGGGGGCTGCCAGAAGAGAAAGCATGAGACTAGCAGGTTTTTTTGGGTTGGGAAGGTTATATTGCAGCATGGAGTGGGGTATGGATATGATGGAGGAGTCTGAATGGACTTATAGGTTAGAATAAGATGAAGACTTCAGAAGTCATCTGATTCAAACTCGTCATTTGAGAGAAGGAAAGTAAGTTCAAGAGGAGGGCAGTGACATGATCAAGGTCACAGAGCCAGTAAGGGCAGACCTCAGTCTTAAGGCCAGGTCTGTCTTGCTGGCCAAGCTAGCTGGTTTCCATCTTGGCCTCTTCCTCCTCTGACAGCCAAACTTCAGAGGTGGAGGTCCTTGAAGGAAAGGCACTCCCCAGAAGCTTGTGGGTCCATTACCCAAAAAGCTAGGGGTTTGGGGAATCTTCAATTATTTCTGTGAGGTTAAGTAAAAAGCAAAGTGAACTCTCCCCAACTTTTGGTCAGCCTGGTATACACAGTCAGCAGAGTGAGCCTGAAAAAAATCCCATGCCTTCCCTGAATGAGTTTCTTCCATTTGAGAAACAAAGGGATGACCTCTACCTGCTTCACTCAGAGCCCTATTTGAACATTTTCCTGAGTCTTAGAAGTGTTAGCTAAGGCAAGGTCCTCAGTGAACATATGAATTCATATTTATAGGAGAGAAGCTCTATAGCCTTGTATGTCAATACATATATATGAAGATAGAGAATATGTATATGAAATATACATGTTATTTTCTACTTATTGGATGATATATTCCTATATAAAATAATCCTGTATATGTAGGGTTAGAAACCGGGACATTCAGTCACTCAGTGATGAGTGACTTGGATATGAAGAATATGGTAGCAGTAGTCACAACTTTGCAAAAATATGCAAGCCTTTTAGAGGTAGGGAACAAGAAAGAACAGCTTGGAGAAGGTGGGGTTCATGGCAGTTGAGCTTTCATTGATGTCATGGAAGGTGCAGATTATGGACAGAACAGAGATGCAAATTTTCAGCTGTGCAAAGGGACCTGCTTGGGCTGCAGAAGGGGGCTCTGAGAATCAGAGTCAGAAAGGAAGTCCAAATAACCCCTTGTCCAGAGCTCATGTGCTCCTGTATTTCCCAACATGGACAGCTCAAAGGTGTTCTGCCCACAAGGGAAAGAGAGCTTCTCCCCCATTCTGCATAGATCAGCCTCATGGACATCTATCACTAAGATTGTCTCCTACTGCAAACAGCCTGAAGAGCCCTAAAAACTCCTCCAAGGTGACCTATTCCACCTTGTGATTCATGATTGAAAAGGGGATGTGTATTGAAGAAAGGGCCAGGGATCTCTCTCTCTCTCTCTCTCTCTCTCTCTCTCTCTTCTCTCTCTCTCTCACATACACACAGATAAGCACACACTCCACCCCAATGCAATCATTTCATAGAGAATTTTAACTGAGAGAAATCATTTGCAATTGGGAGGTGAAGAAAGGGTGCTCTATAATGTTGTGCCCAATAGTTGACTTACTTTCTTCGGAGAGAGATGGGATAGCCATGAGCAAAACAGGTTTGTAATATAAACTTATTTACCAAATCTCATGGAAAATGTGGGTGAGAAATGGGGATTTTCTTATGGATGAGTTTTCATATTGTCTCAATGCTGACACATATGAGTACTCATCTATTCTCTATAGTCATATATATTTGTACTGATATTTCCTCTCTATATTCATGTATATGAATACTCCAGCATTATCTATGTCTCTTCATACAGCAATACTCACATATCCTTTCTTTAGATCCATACACACACATATATACTCCGCTGTTCTCTATTCATATATGTGAGGAATCATATATAGAGAACATATATTTATATATCTCTACTTCTCTGTCTCTCAGCATTGTGTATGATTATTCATACATCTTTCTCCACTTCTTGACATATAAGTATGCATATATTCCCTCTACTCACCTAAGTGAATCCTCACATGTTCTCTCTCTCTCTCTCTCTCTCCTCTCTCTCTCTCTCTCTCTCTCTCTCTCTCTCTCTCTCTCTCTCTCTCTCTCTGCCTCTGTCTCCCTCTGTATATATATATATATATATATATATTATATAATGAGTATTCATTTCTCTCTACATATGTATATGTTGTTATATCATATTCTTTCTCATCATATACGAATCCACATCTCCACCGACAGGGAAACCGTGGAATACATGTTTACATATATAGAGAAAAAGGGCTTACACTTGAATGAAGAAAAAAATAGAGAATCATCATTCAGTTTTTTTTTCAGTCATTTGTAACACTTTGTGGTGCACTTTGAGGAAAGGGCACATGAGCTTTGGTCAAGGTGTTATTCAGGTTCCTCTCCTCACCCTGACTCTTCCGGGACCCTCATTTAGCTCAGATAGGTCCCTTTGTTCAACCTACAATTGATCCCTTTGCTATGTGAACACTTTCCACCCTCTTTCCTATCTTGGAAAGGCCAACTGCAGCAAGCTGTTCCGGATCCCCCTGCCACCTACCCCTTCCTCTTTTACCCAACCTATATCAAGTTCACCATGTCCCAGAGACTCCTCTCCCCCCACAAGAGCCTGAGTGTTTTCTGAGGGCAGGAAAGAGGGACCTTGCCTAGGCTTTCACATTCAACTTCCAGGAAAACATTCAAGCAGGGCTAGGAGGGAAGCCACTGAAGATCATCCCCTCCCTTCCCTCCTATTTCAGAAAGGGAAGAAACCTATTCAGGAAAGGGGTGATGTTTGCTCTGCCTTGCCCTGCTAACTCTCTGGGTGACCTACACAAATGCCAGTTGAGGAAGGAAGCTGTTTCTTGGGAGTGTTTTCTGAGGGATCTTCCGCCCATGAAATTTGGATGTCAAAGGAGAGAGATGTCAACATAGAAGCCACCTAGGGTGTCAAGCAAGACAAACCTGGGCCCAGAACCTGCTTCAGGTACTTACTGGCTCTGTACCCTTGGCCATGTCCCTGACCTCCTCTTGTCCTCATTTACACTTTCTCAAAAATGAAGAGGTTAGACGAGATGACCCCTAAGGTCTCCTTTAGCCCTCCATTTCAGAAAACCATCTCACATTTCTCAAATATATAGAAAAGTACATGAAATTCTTAAGATTAGAAGTCATTGATAAATGGTCGAAGGATATGATCAGGCAATTTTTAGATGAAACCAAGGCTGTGTATAGTCATAGGAAAAAGTGTTCTAAATCACTAGTAGATATGTAAATCAAAGAACCTTGCACCTACAAAATTGGCTAATATGAGAGAAAAGGAAAATGATAAATTTTAGAGTGGAAGTGGAAAAATTGGACACTAATGCACTGTTGGTAGAGTTGTGAACTGATCCACCCATCCTGGAGAATAATTTGAAAGTATGCTCAAATGGCTATAAAACTGTGCATATTGTTTGATCCAACAATACCAGTCTTAAGTCTTTAGCCCAAAGAAATAAAAATATTTGTAACAGCTCTTTTTATGGTGGCAAAGAATTGGAAATTGAGAGGATACCCATCAGTTGAAGAATGACTGAACAAGTTGTTGTATATATGATTGCAATGACATAGTACTGTGCTGTAAGAAATAATGAGCATGAAGATTTCAGAAAAACCTGGAAAGACTTATATGAACTCATGCAAAATGAAGTGAGTAGGACAAGCAGATTATTGGGCAGTGTAACAGCAATACAATATGATGATCAATTGTGAATGACTTTGCTATTCTCAGCAATAGAATGATCCAGCATAATTCTAAAGGAAACATAATGAAAAGGCCTCTCCACTTCCAGAGAAAGAACTGATGAAGTCTGAATGGAGATCAAAGCATGTTATTTTTCACTTTCCCTGTTTTTGTGGTTATTTTGTCCATTGGGTCTATGCATTCTTTCCCAACACAACTAATATGGTAATAAGATTTGCATGACTGAAGATGAATAACCCATACAAAATTGCTTCCTGTCTCAGGGAGGGATGAAGGAGGAGAGAGAAAATTTGGAACTCAAAATTTTCAAATGAATGTAAAAAATTGTGTTTACATATAACTGAGGGGAAATAAAATGTTATTGAAAAATCTGTATGTTGTCCTCAGTTTTCGTTCACATAATTTGAATAAAACTTGAGAGTCAGAAGGGACCACAGCAGCCATCTCATCCATCTGTGCATGAAAGGAATTTCCAGCATAAGAGACAAATGGTAATTCAGTTTATCCCTGAATACCTCCAAGGAGGGGGAACATCTTC